>NW_025862750.1:0-1534 GCF_002878395.1 Capsicum annuum
GCCAAGTCTTTGATACCTGTCATGGTTAGTTAGAAATTGTGTGTATGCTTTTAAGAATAGTGCAAGAAAATTGTTGTTGATAAAGGTTTAGAGAATATGCGAAGTATGCCCTTAGGGGTATTTGCCTTAAAGTTATATGTGATTTTTAATGATAGGCTTGAATTTCATGTTGGGTGTAAGATAATGAATGCAATATGCACTAGTGAATCCATATCAACAGTTTTAAATTAGTCATTGAAGTGGTAAGGCATGTTATACTTAGGGTGTGAGCTTTAAGAAGATATAGAATATTGAACCTTGTGGTTTAGACTAGTATTGTGGTTTGGCATGTTGTATCTTGTGATTTAGTGTTAGGCTTGATCATGGTGAGAGAACTTAGTTTAGTTTAGACCTTAGTAGAAAGATTTCACAGTTCCAATATGAGAATTATTAGTTGAATCAAATGAGTATGGTATTTAAGGGGAATAGTATAGTTGAGAGAGCATTTGAGAAGTGATGCTAAGCTTGAAAGTAAGAAGTTGTGTTGCCTACGGCCTAGCAATCCTATCCTAGTTTATGAGTTATATAATTATATTCTATGCTATAGAGTTATATCAATGTTGTAATTCCTTAGTCAAATGTCTTGTTCAGAGCATGCCCAAAATTCTTTGCTCCCTAATGTCAATAGAATTTCGTAGAAAAATGCTGAAGAAATACTCCATTGGAGTATGGATAGTCAGTATGATCTAGTCTATATAGCTTCTAATCTAGTTTAGTAAGCAAGGAGATAAGCTCTTATAGATTCTTAATTTTCCAGCTAGTCTTACTATCCGCAGTCTTATACGTATGTACATTCCAAGAGGCAATGTGTTTGTGTCCAATTAAATTATGAATTCAGCTCAGTTCATGCATCAGTTTCAGTTTTAGATATTAAGTCATGATTCAGTTCGTAAGTATCCTATGTAGTATCACAGTCTCTTCCTAGCATTTTCATCAAATTATTATCATTCAAGGATGAACGATCCCAAGAGGGGGATCTGTTGTAATACCCCGAGTTTTCATGTCATAAACCTCTCATCCTTTCTCATGAGATCATATCCAGTGCAAAGTAATGGTTACTCATAAGTTGACACTCTCGTTTCTATCTTAGCCATATAGTTATTTTTCTTGAGGATTCATGCACTTACAGACCAGTTCAGTAGCTTATTATTCTTGAGATCTAGTGATTCAGTTCTATCAGTTACACATGATAGCTTGAATACTAATATTCCTCTATGTTTCAGGTTAATTATCCACATTCGAGGACGAATGTTTCCAAGGGGGAGATAATGTAATACCCCATATTTTCGTGCAAGAATTATAACCATCGTTCCCATGTCTAAGCTCTAACACAAGTGATTCTCATGTGAATACAAGTTGCATGATCATTATCCTAGTCTATGGAGTAGTTTAGAGGTGAAAAATGTTCATAGCAATGACCTAGAATAAAGTTGAGCTAAGACCAATTGATTCATCCAAAGTTTGACATTCGATTCTACAAGGGTCAACTTCAAAC
>NW_025862751.1:0-2806 GCF_002878395.1 Capsicum annuum
TAAATAGCTCCAAAAAAGTGCATCCAAGGCAAGGTATTAAGTACCCACAACTGAAAAAGATTGAACTGAGTATTGACAAAAGGGAACATGATGGAAGAGGCGTCTGAAGTGGATCTTAGTTCTAAGCTCAATTAAGAAACCCTATTTCCCCTTTTATTTGTTTTTTTTCGGTCAGGTCGTTGTTTTTGGCAAGCTTTTTGTTTTCATTTTCTCTAATTTTTTGAACATATTGGATGGGTTAGTCCATCTTGATAATTTTTTATCAATAAAACCATAAATTAAACCAAAAAAGGTTTTAACTCTAGTTTTTCCCTTTCTCTCAAGGATTAATACAGGAGCCTTAAAATTCCTTTTAGGGTTCTTAAGGAAACCATCATATTTGCAAGCCATGACAAATGAAAATACTTATTTCTCTACCTTTATCATTCATTTTTAAGTATAAGTATAGGGAAAAATGTTTCCTCAAGCTAACTGCTCACTTTCTTGGTTATTAAGAGACTTTTCTTTTTTCTTTTATTTAAGTGTAAAGGAAAGTTCAAGTTCTTGAGAGTTCAAGTTAAAAAAGAAAATTATAGAAATTAAGGTAAGGTGACTACTCTATTTTGTCCTCCTTATGTATGAGTTTAGGTAAGGAATTATGGGTGTGTTGTTATTAAGAACTCAATGAATAATGAGATTGATATTTGGTTTATATGATAAAAGATATTTAGGGCAATTTTAGGGATTGTTTTATACATATGTGTTGGGGTCTACCTGGTTGATGTTGGATAAAGGTGTGAGTAATTTGTATTGAAATATAGAAGGATGATATAGTGATACACCAGTGACCTAAATTTTTTGTAAAATTACTGCCTACTCTGTTTTGCATACTATTTTCAGTGTGTAATGATGTTAAAGTAGTTTCTCGGGATCTTATAAGAATCTGTAGGATGTTGGATGCATTTGGATGATAAGGTGTCAAAAGAACATCCTTGATTTGATAAATTATGGTCTTACTTCTGGCCATTTTTTTGTGAGGTTAACTATCCCAAACATGTTGATTAACTACTAATACTAGCTTTACTACTTATTCTATTATAGATTAATAATCTAAAAGGAAGAAGGTTACTTTGGGGTACTATTAGAGTTATACAACAAGGTATGTAAGGCTTTTTGATCCCATACTTTTTTGCACGAATCTAACTCTTGTGTTACAAAGTAAGCTTCCTAAGTTCTCTTTCTTGCTAATGATATGTAATTAAAATGTTCAATCTCTACTGTAACTAATGACCTTGATACCACTCCTTAAAGTTTTAGATTACTTAAAAATATGTTTGTGGCCAGATCTACACAATCTTCTAAATACTAGTATGAAAAATGTACTTTCAATAACAAGCTTCGTTAGTCCTTCTCTTAGTTCAAGGTTCATTATGTTATTTAACCTCCTAAGTGTTATATTTTTTTGTTGCTTCTTATATTATTATTACTGCATCAAGTGCATGTTTATATGTATTTTACTACTTGATCTAAGTTTCAAACTCTATAATTTCATGACCACCAAAATAATAATCTTAAAGATAAAAGGAATGATGTTAGGTGAATCTGTATATTAATGGGTGGTATCCTATGGGCAAGTGACTATATGGTTGATCCTAATCTATATAGTACGAGTGGTATCCTAGGGGTAAAAGAAAATTCTATTATGGGTCAATCTCAATTTATGTATTTATGAGGTTTGTATCCCAAAGGTTATATGCCTAGCATGGGTCATCCTCTTTTACCACAAATCAACTTGTTATTCATATGATATGACTTAAAGTTTTTATAAATCTAAGATGATTAAATAAAATTAAAGGATGTAATGCACATGATTCCACAAATACAAGCAAATGTGGTCTTTTATCATTATCTATAAATTTGTATCTAATTTTATTTGCGGTCATATTTTACATATGAGTAATTTACTCCTTAAATATTAAGTATATGCTTTTGTACTAACATCCGTAATGGGGGACACTATGTTTCATGCTACAGTTACAGGTATTCCAGCTAGTAGACTTCATCAATAGGAGCATAGGACACTCTGTTGTAGTTGGTAAGCTTCAGGTTAATTTGGGGCTTTATGGAGTCTTTAGTAATTATATTTTGATATTTTATATTAGCTAAGGTTAAGGTGGGGCCTATTCCAACCTAGACCTAGTTTTTCTATCTTATAGAGGCTATGTAAACTAAGGTTTAAAGTGCAGTTATGTTTGGGTCCTTAATAGTGGTGGTCTCAACGACAAAGTCATGTAAATATGTTTTGGGATTATCTAAAGTTGGTCTTTTATCATTACTATAGCATGTATACGCATGCCAAGCATAATGCTATAAGTTGGTTCTCTTAGTTCTTTAGGGCATTGGGTGCCTATCCATCCCAATGAAATTTGAGGTATGACAAAAGTGGTGTCAAAGCATGTCATCCTAGGGAATCTGCAAAGTTGTGTCTATATAGAGTCTTACTTATAGGTGTGTTGTGCACCACATCTATAAGCAGGAGTCTACGAGACATTTATGAGTTATTTCCTTTTCTTTATTTCTTAGTTTGTGTGACATAGACAATGTTGTAGGTAGAATTGTATCTAAATATGATTTTTTTCAATATAGTGAAGATGACAGTTACAAGAAGAAATAAGAGTATATAAGTAAGCAAGTAGATGTGGTTTTTGAAAAAGAAACTAGTAAGTCACCACCTAGATAAGCTAATTGAAGTGAGTCTCAAGATGAGTTTGGATGACGGACTTTCTCTACTCCTTCTAAAGAAGAGCTAAGAAGGAGAAAAGTAACC
>NW_025862752.1:0-1268 GCF_002878395.1 Capsicum annuum
ATCTAGAGCCAGTGTCGGTTACAAAATAGTATCAGTCATGTCACAATCAGTAGTACTCTCAGTCCGTTACAGAATTCAGTAGAACCCAGTCAGTCACAAAACTTAGGAAAACTTAGTAATCTCAATATTAGTCCAGTCCAGTTCAGTATACTCAGTTCAGTATCTTTCAGCTAGGAGTAACATTCAGCACTGAGCGAGCCTAGGGATGGGGGCACACCCGTTAGTTAGGACTGGGTTCCTAGAAGCAATCCCTACGTTCCAGAACTACGTAGCCAGCGTAGGTTATGAGATGTCACCCGTTAGATAGGACTGACATACTCAGGGATCACCCGCTAGTTTAGGACTGATCTTAGGGGTCACTCGTTAGTTAGGACTGACTCTACAACAGTTGTTTTTACCCGTGGCACGATACTGACACCCTTCTAATTGGGAGTTACAGATTGGATCCCAACTTAGTTAACTTATCTTATTTGGGGCATGTCGATTAGATGATTACCTCCCATAGTTTCAGTTTCAGTCTTCAGTTCAGAACTCAGTTTAGTTTTATAGAATTAGGACGGTCAGATACAGTCCCTCAGTTATCATTAATTCTGATTATCAGTGATCTCAAATTATCAGTATAGTCAGTTATCGGTTATCAAATTTAGTTCCAGTATACTCAGTCACAGTATGCACAGTATGTTCAGTAGATACAAATCCTTCATGTATGCTAATCCAGCTCATGCATATCATTCAATTAGTTATTGTTCATGCATATAAACCCATACATTCAACCTTACCTTATTTAGCATAGCAGTACATTCCCATGTACTGATCGCATACCTATTTCTTGTGCTATGATGTTTCATATCATAATTTCGGATGCTCAGGTTCCTGATCACGCTTAGACAGATTCAGCCAGTAGTAGCTGATTTAGTAGTGAGTCCTCATCTATCAAGGATACGCTTTTATTTTAGTACTTCAGCTTAGCAGTATTTTAGTAGATGGAGTTAGTTGGGGCATTGTCCCTTCAACTCCACTTTTCAGACAATTTTTAGTTTTATAGAATTTATATTTTATCAGTATTTCAGATGTTTTGAAACTTATGGCATTTCAGCGTATATTCTTTCAGTGCTCAAAGCAGATATCAGTCATGGATTAGCTTGTGGTCTTTCGGGGTCGTAAGCACCGTGTAGCAACTAGGGGGTAGTCCCGGTTCGTTACAAACTGATACGAGAAAAGCAACAAAAATACGAAACAACTCCAAAACAGTCCACTAATGTTAAGGA
>NW_025862753.1:0-1580 GCF_002878395.1 Capsicum annuum
TCTCTTCAAAGAGAATATTCCTTTCTCATTGAGATAAGTTTTTTTCTGGTTTAAATTTACTAGTTGGTCGTATACGTTGTATTATATTTTGGAATTTTTTCTTTACATTTGTCAATTCATGCGTGTTCTATATATGACTGATCATTTTTCGGACATTGCTATTCTATGCAACACTGTGTGGGAACTTCATAGGCAGGTTAATAACCTGCAGAGCAAGTTGGTCGCTATGAGAGCGACGATGTTCAGAGAGATGCAGAGGCTAATGAGGGCCTTACTGCTGCGAGTTGATTGGCCAACTGTCATTAATGATGATGATGATAATAATAATAATAATAATAATTTGAATGTGTTTTTTCTTTTGGCCTATGTATTTTAATTTTTCTATATCGAATCTATACCTAATGTATTTTATTTTTCATTTAATAAAAATTTTACCTTTAGTCAGACTGGCATTTTAATTCTTATTCAATTTTTATTCTGTCTATTTCTTCTAATCTAATACATGTTAATATGTCGACGGTCGGAGGCAATGTTGAATCTAGTAGTACTAGCAATTTTGGCTTTTGAGTCCTTTCAACAGATGGACCATGTGTTGGAACAGATTGGTCATCTGTTGGGTTTCTATCAACAGATTATCCATCTATTTTGACAATTTGTCATCTGTTGGAGGAAAACATTCCAGTTGTTTGTGCAACTAATGAGAATAATTATGGTTTGTTGTATTATTTAGTTCATGTTTTGCCTCTTTTTATTGATGCACGCGTTATTAAAAAAGAGATATTTTATATATAATAAATGATAATATTAGGTTCACAACAATGAGGTAAATATATAAAAGTCCACAACAAACAAACAAACAAACAAACAACAACACAAGTTTCTGCAATTACAATGATCATGGTGGATTACGATTCGGGCATGTAGTTTTTTTGTGGCCAGCGCACTTACATATGGAGCACTTGTTTCTTCTTGATGAAATGATTCTCCAACTCCACGCCTCCTCATATATGGATTTCTTTCCGGTTTGATAGTGCTCGGTTCAATATATGGAGGAGGTATTAATCTCCCCATAAGCTTTGCTGGAACAACCCAAGATTCTTCGAGAGGCACCGGAGTAATATGCCTATTATATGTCATTTCATATTTTTACACCGAATAATACTAAGAGGAGTGCTCATAAACTTTAGGTCCATATTTATGATCGTATTGAGCTCGAATCGCTGCCATAGCATGTGGACAAGGTATTTTGTCCAAGTTAAAAACTCTACACGTACAAGATCTTATTTGAAGATCGACTGTGGAAGCATCACCATGAGCGGTGATACAAAATTTGTAATCTGCTATTTTATGAGAGAATAACCTATTCCCCAAACTGATGTTCCTTGATTTTTTTTTTATATTTCGAGAACAAATTGAGTTTTTTTTTGTCGGCACTTAAATTGCATACGCCTTTCGTTAAAAAAATTGCTATACTTATCGCTTATTTTTTCAAACATAGCCTTGATGGGAAATTCTCTTTCATTGCTAAATAATGAATTCACCGATTCAGCTATGTTTGATGTCATAATATTGTACCTATA
>NW_025862754.1:0-3717 GCF_002878395.1 Capsicum annuum
TAATTTTCAAGCTTAACCGGTAAAAGTTCAATTTTCATAAAAAAAAAGTTCATTGAAGTAAAAAAAATTATACAATTTCGCATATGTAAATACGAAAATGTATAATTGTCAATTAAATGAAAAAATTAACCCAAATAAATATTTTAGAGCGCATTTATTCAGATGAAATAAATATTTTAATTAGATTAAAAATTAAAGACACTCAGGGTTAAATTTAGTCATGGAGGAAAAAATTAGGTGTTAACAATAGCCCTATCCCTTTGGGTAGGGTAGATGCAAGTAACCCTGTGCAAAAGAGAGTTTGACATTCCTAATTTATGTCCGACCATAAATTCATTTCTGAAAAAAGATTGGTTTTTGCACGAGTTACATGGAGTTATGGCCGGCCCTCCGGTGTCGGGATTCCTACATATCTCGGGTTAAATAAGAATTTAGGTCACTTGTAGTTCATAAATCTTGATTTTGAGCATGATTTTCAAAGAATTCATTAGCTTTTCCAATTTTAAATTTTAGTGAAATCAGAATATTGGAGAATAAGCGGATTGGGGGGAGGTTGGAATGCAGGCGAGTTTTCAATAAAAAGCCCAGCCTACATATCTCGAGACTCAGGGAATCAGACTGCTTGTAGTTTAACTAGATTGGTAAAAAATATAATCTTTTATTTTAGACAATCTTTGGCTCAGAATGAGTGACAAGTTGTTCATGTTATTAAAAATAGTCTTGTAACCTCTTCACCATGAATGTGGGGTCCTTCACATCCATCAACAAGGATTTACCTAAACATAAGTTCTACAGCTCTAGGTGTCCTATCACTCGATTTAAAGGAAGAAAAGGTTACCCTTGGTATGAGTGTAGAAATATCCCGAAGGTGAAGCTAAATCCAGAACATCCCAAGGTACCCACATGCCTTCTAATAAGGGTGTGTTTTGAGGGTGGCAACAATCATCCTTTAGCTCGCGTTCAAAGAGTTTGACGTCCCTCGCTAGAATGCATCCTATTTTGCAGCTAAGAAAAAGTTTCATATTGTGCTACGTTCTTTTTGGAGTATTCCACACCTGTGTCTTTGATTTGAGAATTTCATCCTTTTGGATGTTCTCGACAACAACTCAAATAAACAATTAGTTGTAAATATAGCATTACACAAATGTAAATTAGTGCAAACCTATTTGAATATGCTATGCTGAGATAGTTGATAAACTAAGTTGCACAACTTGTTCTAAAAATATTGTGCTACTTTGAATAGAGTGAAGTTCCAATGTGTCTTATTGAAGGGTATATGACCCAATTTAAATGTAACAAGTCACTCTGAATGGAGTAATGGTCCAACGTGTCTCATTAAAGGGAGGGTGACCCAATTAGAATGTAACATGCCACTTTAAACAGAGTGACGATCTAATGTATCTCATTGAAGGGAGGACAACCCAATTTTAATGAAACATGCCACTTTGAATGGAGTGATGGTCCAACGTGTCTCATTGAAGGGCAGATGACCCAATTTAAATGCAACATGCCACTTTGAACAAAGTGATGGTCCAGCGTGTCTCATTAAAGAACGGACAACCCAATTTAAATGTAACATGCCACTTTGAACGGATGATGGTCCAACGTGTCTTAGTGAAGGGCGAACGACCCAATTTAAATGTAACATGACACTTTGAATGGAGTGACGGTTCAACGTGTCTCATTGAAGAGAGGACAACCCAATTTAAATTAAACATGCCACTTTGAATGGAATGACGGTCCAACATGTCTCATTGAAGGGATGACGACCCAATTCAAATGCAATATACCACTTTGAATGGAGTAACGGTCCAACGTGTCTCATTAAAGAGTGGATGACCCAATTTAAATGCAACATGCCACTTTGAACGGAGTGACGATCCAATGTGTTTCATTGATGGGCGGATGACCCAATTTAAATATAACATGCTACTTTAAATGGAGTGACGGTCTAACATATCTTATTGAAGGGTGGACGACCCAACTGAAACATAACTTTCCACTTTGAATGGAGTGGCGGTCCAACGTGTATCATTGAAGGGAGGACAACCTAATTTAAATAAAACATGCCACTTTGAACAGAGTGACGGTCTAACCTTCCTATTAATCACCTGCACTAAACTTATTAGTATCAAATGCAATATTAGGGCAATCGTGCATACCTCACTTTAGCCTGCCACACTGAAGGAGGTGAAAATTCCTAATGTAGTAACATATTATGTTGACAGAGATGTCAATCCATATAATAATGTGTCACTCTAAATAAAGTGACAGTCTAATAACATAATAACATGTCACTCTAAAGGAGGTGACGATCCATAACATAATAATATGTCACTCTGAAGGAGGTGACAGTTCATAACATAATAATATATCACTCTGAAGGAGGTGACATTCCATAACATGATAACATGTCACGCTGAAGGAGGTGACAATCTATATAATAACATGTCACTCTGAAAGAGGTAAAGGACCATAATAATATGTCACTCTGAAGGAGGTAACGCTTCATAACATAATAACGTGTCACTTTGAAAAATGTGATGGTCTATAACATACTAATATATCACGCTAAAGGAGGTGATGATCCAAACATGATAACATATCACGTTGAAGGAAGTGACCATCCATAATATAATAATATGTTGTTCTGAAGGAGGTGACAATTCAAACATAATAACATGTCATACTGAAGGAGGCGACACTTCATAACATAATAACATGTTGTCTCAAATAAAGATATGATATGATGCACCCTCTTAAGGGGTGGAAGATCCAAATATAATAAGATATGTCCTTCTTAAAGGGGGATGTCCCAAATATAATAAGATATGTTTCCTCGAATAAAGTGACGTTGGGAATGTCCTCTTGATATGGTGGATGACCCAAAATATGATAAGTTAGGGCGAAAATCCATTACGTCCCCTTGAAAGGATGGATGCCCAGATATAATAAGATGCATCACCTCGAATGGGGTGATAATTTGAGGTGGAGTTATATAACGTCACCTGCATAACTCAAACAAAACTCATTAATAATACAACAATTTGTTGTAACTAAGCCAGGAGTGTAACAAAATATAAAGTTTAGAGATAAAGTCATTTGACTCATGATGATTTAGAGATAGTATTTTGAGTGATATACCCATATCTTAATAGTTTTGCTCGGTCATTTCCCTACAAAATTAGAGAAAGTGAAGAGAAGTTGTCTGGATTATTATGGAAAGGCTATAGTGGATCTGGTAATGCCCTTTGTCAAGCTTAACATTGTCAACATTGTGACTTTATTGTTCCTGCGTCCTAAGAAAAATTCTTAGTTTTTAGAGGCTGACTGTGTTGGGTTTTCCTTGCTCTCCCGATGCTCCTTGCTGATCATCAATTTGCAAGGTAGAAATGTAGTCTTTGTGGAACTTTTGAGGATCTCCCTCAAAAATTTTGCCCCAGTTTAGAAACTCTCAAACTTCTTTGTAACTTATGACATTATTTAGCATGAAATTTTTGAGATCTTCTCAAAAATTCTGCCTCAGTCTAGAATGCAAACTACTTGAGTCCATTCTGGCATAGCATAACTTGAAATTTTAGAACATCTCAAAATTATACACCGATTCAACTTCAATAACGTCTGATGTTTAACTTTGTAGCAAATGTTAAGTTTTTATGAAATTTTTTACACCTTCTCAAAAATTTCTTCCCCAGTTACACGCTTCAATGTCATCTC
>NW_025862755.1:0-4092 GCF_002878395.1 Capsicum annuum
TATATGTTGAAAGTTTCAACTAAATTTCAATCCATGTTTAAAAAAAAAAAAAAGAAATTTCCTCCTTCGAAATTTGGAACATTCCCGCAAAAGATATTTCACAAAAAAAAAAAACTTTTAAAACTAGTCGAAGTACCTGTATAAAGATGCATGCCAAAATAGGGCTACTTGTACTATTGAAACCATCATTTACAGAATCTATGGTATATCTTAATTCCTAAAGCTAGCAGATATATTATTATGCAGGAACTTGAAAAGGGGAAAAAAATGCAATGGACATAAATCAAGTAAATAAAATAGAAAATATAATTGGGCTTAGAGTATATATACTATATATAAATACTCACAAAAGGACCAATAACCCACTTCCTAATCATTAGCAGCACATAATTCCTTTGACCTTTAACTCATACTATTATTTCTTTTCTGCAACTCCTTTCTAAGCTAGTGATTTAAGTATTGTTTTTCCTTATAATTTAATTAATTAGAAAACACGCAAAGCTGAGTGATATATATGTGACTTTGTGAGCAGATTTCGAATTCAAAATTTAAAGTTTATGAATTTCTTCAGCAATCTCAGGTATATTATAATAATAATAATAATAATGGAATACTATCAAATATTTATAAATAAAAAAACTATTGAATTCACGTGAATCCAGAGTTTCTAGATTCGCCTCTTATTATGAGAGTACAAAAAATCTTATTAGCGTGTTTGGTGGTTATTTTTTTTCAAGCCACAGGAACAAGTAGTCTTTCAATAAGATACGACAATGAAAATTTAATATTCTTTATTTTTTTGGTCTTAACATTACTAAAATATAAATTATGAGCTAAAGTTTCAATCGAACTGGATATGGTCTTAATAATTGATTTCCTTTTATTAGCAAAGCACGATAATATAAAGTATAGATTCATGTATCTCAAAGAATTCTAAATGAAAATGCTCATATATATATATATATATATATATATATTAATTATATATATTAATTATGTTGATGAGAAATTGGAGGCCAGATCTCCACAATCAGAATGGATTCCCACTTCCCAAAAAGAAGAAGCCCCTTAATTAGTACTTCATAATTGCCACTCGTTTTATTTAATCCCATCACCAATAATTTAAGCCCTACTTTCCATTTTGTATTTCGACTTAGAAAGAGGAAAATTACTCCCCTATATGTCATAGAGCACTTTTCATTTGTACGATTCTTGAAAAATAATTAATAGAATGATCAATTTTATTATTATATTCTTTATCCATATTGATGAACAAAAGATAATTTGTTTAGACTTTCAAAGAGTATATTAATTGTAGAGGTAAAATGAAAGATAACATATAACATATATATTAGTTACGTTGAGCACTTTTCATTTTATACGATGCTTGAGAAATAATTAATAGAATGATCAATTTTATTACTATATCCATTGCTCATACTGATGAACAAAAGATAATTTGTTTACACTTTCAAAGAGTATATTAATTGTAGAGGCAAAATGAAATTTCAAGCAACCCACTATCATATCGAAATTATAATTCTCTATAGAGAAGTTATCAATTATTTGAGATATTTATTTTCAGTAAGATGATCAATTAATATGAAACGAAGATAATTAAAAAAATAAGGATAAACTATCTAAAGGTTAAGTTCAAAAATGGTCCTAACCTAATGGCTTTGATTTTGATATTTTGTCCCACATAAAAAAGTCTTACAAAAATATAATTGATATTAGAGGTGGTTTTGATTTTTTTGGCACGCTTTATAAATTTTACCTATTAAGACAACGTTCTAACTTTTACCCATAAGACAAACATTAATAACATTTTAAGACAGTAAACTTGCACAATTGACTAAAAGTTTTGTCTTATTGGCAAAAGATAGAACTTAGATATGTTGTCCATAAATATATGTTCTAACTCTTGCCGATAAGGCAAATGTTCATGACATTTTATGAGAATAAATCTGAACAATTGATATGAAGTTCTACCTTATAGGCAAATCTAAAAATTATTTAGCGGGATTAAAAATTTAAGACCACATACTTTAGAAAATAAAAATTTTAAATCAAATATTTGAAAGACAAAAATTCAAGACCAATCACTTATTAGGCGTAATTTCCTGGTTATTTGCTGAACAGAATGCCATCTGACATGCATAAATAAATGAAATTCTTGACTCTTTATAAGGCTCGTAAAATCCATTTAATTCCTTTGAACTAGTTTTCGGAGTAGAAAATAAATTATACAAAATATCTTTTGGATTAAATTTTTTACACAGACAAACAGCCACCTTTTTATTTATTACTTGAAATAACGGTTCCGCCATTGTTACTACTTTAAATGGCCATTCTAACATATTAATTACCGGTGAAGTGCAGGCTATGCTGATTTTGTTTATTACCATGCATGCATCTTGTGTCTTTTGAATCACTTTCTACGTGTATTTTTTATTTTTTATTTTTTTTTATTTTATTTTTTTTTTGCTGTTACACAATTCAGATTTTTTAATTTTGTGAACAAAAATGGGTATTTGAAAGGTTGATTTACTAAATTCAAATAGGAAAATGTGTTGAAAGAGAGAAAGTGAAGGCAAAAGGGGTTCTTCTATTTGATTTTCTTTTTTGCTGTTTTTGGTGATTTTGCCACCAGGAATGGAAAGAAAAGAAATATGGATATCGATATATTATATATTTATTTATATAATATTAATACATGTTTATACATTATTTATATAATATCGATAAAATATATCACCAATTTATATAATGTTGATACATGTTTATATAATATCGATACATTACATAACTTTTATATAATAATGCTACACGTTTATATATTATTTATACAATATCGATAAATTACATAACTAATTATAGATAATATCAATATACGTTTATACATTATTTATACAAGATTGATACATATTTATATACCACTTATACAATATCGACACATGTTTATACACCAATTATACAATATCGATACATTCCAGAACTATTTATACAATGTCACACCCCTTTTTCACCCGAAGGTAGAGGTCAAAGGGTTTTTCCAATTGAAGTGACGGTATTGAATAGGGATTAATTTTTATCATTTTCAGAGTCGCCACTTGGGATTGAGTTATGGTGTTCCAAGTCACCTTATTGAATCCCTAGTAAAAAAGAAATGACTCTTTGTTGATCTGCGAAAACAGAAGACTAAGTAAGGAATTCTGTTGATCAAAGAGAAGGAGTGAGGTACCCCTCGAATTCCTTGGTTATAGCATGATCGCTTTATTGACTTATGCTTAAACTATTTAGAAAAATCGTGTGAAGGCCTAAATTGCTCATTTTTTATTATACCGAAGATATTTGTTTACACTTCTTATATTAAACAAATAGGTGAAAATTAATTTTAGAAAAATATTTGTCAAGGTGTATTATTGCATCCTTGAATTTTTAAATGTCTCAGAAAGATGCGTACGCCGCATTCTTAATTGAGACAAATATTTTAAACATGCCTAAAACTTGCTTAGCATTAAAGACGGTGTTGATTCTGTCTCTTGTAAACTCGAGATAATTTTATCTAATTCATTTTTATTCCTTTTTATTCTTTATTTAGAACGAATTCTGAATTATTCCTAACTCTCCTCGCTCCTTGACAAATGGTCGTTGCCTCTCTTTTCTTTTCCTTTATGCGATGAGATTTAAAATGAATTCGCATCCCATCTCACTCCCTTACAAATATAATTTATTTATTTTTAAATTAATTACAAATATATATTTTAATCTTTCTAAATGAAAAGGATTCATCTCACTCTTGCGAACAAATTGTTGATACATAAACTTAACAAAATTACTTAAAAGTCAAATTAACATAATCCATAGCATAGTTAATTAATAAAATCGCATTTAACAAGACTATCATTACGAAGTTAACCAAAAGAAGAAAAGAAAAAAAAATAATTAAAATGACCATATATTACATTTAATAAACTTACGATAACAAAATTAACATAAAAAGGAATTATATAATCATGCAATATCTTTTCTTAAAAATAAAAAATAAAATAAAAAAAAACTATTGTCCTCGTTTTTTTTTTTTTTTTT
>NW_025862756.1:0-2206 GCF_002878395.1 Capsicum annuum
TGTTGTTCATGTGGAAGATGATAAGAAGAAGTTAGTTCAGAAATTTCATCAGTTTTCCCAACTAAGTGTCCTCTTAGTCAATTCAGGAGAAGGTAGTGTGTGGGTGCAGAGTAGTTTAGATCATCCCTAGTCTCCGAGGTGAAGAAAAAGAAGGATAGGGATCCTAGTCTAGTCAAGTTAAAAGAATCAGTCAGAGATCAGAATGCAGAGATTTTCTCCCAAAGGGGAGATGGTGTGTTGTTTTGTCAGGGCTAGCTATGTGTGTCGGGTGTAGACAACTTGAGACAGTGAATTCTTCCAGAAGCACATGGTGCGAGCTACTCTATTCATCCAGGGGACACTAAGATGTACCGTGATTTGCGCTAGATCTATTGGTGGAGTGGGATGAAAAGAGATATTGTAGATATTGAGGCTAAGTGCTCAACATGTCAGTAGGTTAAGATTAAGCATTAAAAGCCTAGTGGGTCTATGCAGGAGTTCAGTATTCCCACTTGAAAATGGGAAGAAGTGAACATGGACTTTGTGATGAGTTTACTTCGTAGTCGTCTTTAGCATGATTCAGTTTAGGTCATTGTAGATAGAATGACCAAATCAGCTTATTTCCTACCAGTCCATACCTCTTATTCAGCTGAGGATTACACCAAACTCTATATCAGGGAGTTTGTCAGATTGCACGGTGTTCCATTGTCCATTATCTCAGACAGAGGTAACCAGTTCACCTCTCATTTCTAGAAGGCATTCCAAAGGGGTCTTGGCACTCGAGTTTACCTCAGTACAGATTTTTACCCTCATACAAATGGTCAAGTAGAAAGGACCATTGAGACTTTAGAGGATATGATGTGAACATGTGCGATAGACTTTAAAGGTAGTTGGGATGACCACTTGCCTTTGATGGAGTCGCATACAGCAACAGCTATCATTCCAATATTTATATTGCTCTATTTGAGGTGCTTTATGGGAGAAGGTGTAGATCTCTTATTGGTTGGTTTGAAGAGAGTGAGGTCGTTTCATGATATTTGAGGCCAACTTTCAAAGGCTAAGCGAACACTATCAGACTCAACTTGTCCAGGAAAACCATGCAAGTGTTCGCTTAAATGCTCAAATGAATAAATGATGAATAAGTCGTTAGTTACCATGTCTCAAGATGATGCCATGTTTTTTAAATTTATGCTATCGAGTCCTGGGGGTATTTAATACCTGACAATTTAGCTGCTTATCTAGAGACATAGTCAGTCACAGAGTGGTATCAGTCATGTCATGATTAGTAGAATTCAGTCAGTTACAAAACTTAGGAAAACTCAGTAAACTCAAAATCAGTACAGCTTAGTTCAGTAAAATCAGCTCAGTTCAGTCATATAGTACTATCAGTAATAGTTTAGTCTAGCCTAGAACAGTTTAGAATTCAGTCTAGTGTCTATTCAGTTGGGAGTAGGATTCAGCACCGAGTGAACCCAAGGATGGGGACACACCTACCAGTAGAGGGTGAAATCCTTAGAAGCAGTCCTTGCATTCTAGAACTACGTATCTAGTGTAGGTTGAGACATCAACCTACCAGTTGAGGGTTGATGAGGTG
Organism: Capsicum annuum; assembly: GCF_002878395.1. Taxonomy (NCBI): domain Eukaryota; kingdom Viridiplantae; phylum Streptophyta; class Magnoliopsida; order Solanales; family Solanaceae; genus Capsicum; species Capsicum annuum. The sequence goes on from NW_025862756.1 coordinate 1,574, forward strand.
ATCTACCTGCCAGTTGAGAGTACCACCATTCTCGTTCAGAGCACCTTCCAGATGAGGGTGACTCAGCACTTCTCCTTACCCATGGCACGGTATTGAAACCCTTCCAACTGGGTTATAGGTTGGACCCCAAATCAATTAGAGATGGAGTATGTCAGTTAGATGATTACTTCTTACAGTCTCAGTTTCAGATTCAATCTCAGTATGGAACTCAATTCAGTTCCGCAGATTCAGAACTATCAAGCACAGTCACTCAACTCAGTATGGGACTCAGTATAGTTCTAAAGAATCAATACTATTATATACAGTCATTCAGTTATCAGTGATTTAGTATTTAGTGTTATTACGATCTTAGTTACAATTTACGTATTCATGCTTGTACTCTCATTCAGTCATATTTATGTTATTCAGTTAGTATTATTCAAGCATATGAACCCATGAATTTCAGGCTACCTTACTGAGCATACCCAATACTTTCAAAGTACTAATGCATTCCTTTCTTTTGCACCATGATGTCTTATATCATAGGTTCAGACGCATAGGCTCCCAAGCACCCTTAGTAGTTCAGATTCTCAGCATATAGAGTTAGTGGTGAGTCCTCATAGTTCGTGGATGTTATTATTTATTTCAATATTT
>NW_025862757.1:0-1073 GCF_002878395.1 Capsicum annuum
TGGAGATACCGAGTGGGTACGAGACCTTTGACAATACAGTTACTGTCAGCGCCGGTGTCAAAGAGAGCGACTTTGTTTAGTACGAAGTCATTGTTAATAACAATAGTGACGACTATGTGCTCGCTATAAGATTTTATAGCTGCTACAGCCTTGGATGTAGAAGGACTGGCAGAACTTTCCTCGCCGGGGAAAGTAATTGGCTCTTGCAAATGATCCATTGGAAGGTTTACAGGTTGTGGTGGATCTGATGGAGGAAGAACCTTTGGTGAGGCAGATTGTAAGACTTGCTCGGTTAAAACATGTAGTTCTACCTGATCAAGTCGTAATTTAAGGTTTTTAATTTCGCCTTTCAAATTGGAGATTTCTCCCTTTAGATCTGCTACTGAGGGTTCTGAGGGAGTGTTGAATTTGGCCATGACTCGTGTCATAGAAAAAGGCTGAATAATCGGTTTTGGTGGAGATGTGCTTTCCTCACGAGAAAGCATAAGTCGTTTGAGCTCTTGAAGATACTTATTTCTAAGTTCTTCATCATGGATATGTTCGATAATGTCAAACAGTACTTCTTTAGGTTTGTCTGAGATGACATTGATGATTTTTCTGGAGCATGTACAGAAAGTACCATTGCAATCGCAATCTTGTCCAGATTGGGAGCTATCAGACTCATAGGCGGCGTTGATATAATCTTCGTCGCTATATTCACTCTCAGAAGAGGAATAAGAGTCCGAGACGTCAGAGAGCTCTTCCATAATGGAGAAGAGTTGTTCTTTGGTTTCTTCTGGTAAATCAAGGGAATTAATCTTTTTCTTTTTACCAGAGGTACAATCTTTGGCTCTATGACCGGTTTTACCACAAGTCCAGCAAGTATCTTTGGATTTTGCGGCTGTCTTGCGTCGAGCTTTTCGACGAGGCTTATAAGACTCCTTATAGGAATTCTTTTTCTTGGGGTAAGATTTTTTGTGACGCTTAGAAGACATCCTCTTATGCTTCTTTCCGTCATGAATATCAGTAAAACCATAGTCGTGACAGAAGGTTGTCAGACCGTATTTACTGTTTTGCTTAAGTTGCTGCTTAAG
>NW_025862758.1:0-1585 GCF_002878395.1 Capsicum annuum
ATCTATGTTATGTCATCTGCTTCTGTGCTGTACTATGTGTTTGTTTGCTATCTCGTAACTTGAGCCGGGGGTCTTTCGGAAACAGCCTTTCTACTTCATCAGAGGTAGAGGTATGGACTGCGTACATCTTACCCCCCCCAGACCCCACAAAGTGGGAATACACTGGGTTTGTTGTTGTTGTTTGTTCCATAATATCAACAATTTTATTCAGATTAATCATATCTAGACAGTAAAATTTTAGAATTATTAAAGTTTTATATTTGATCGATACTTATAAGTCTGTATTCAAATGAATATAAAAGATTAAATTTGTAATTATTTTTTTTATCTTTTTTGCTTTTTGTGACATTACGTTATTGAAAGAGTAGTTCGAAATTTCTAGCAAACTCTTAAAAATTAAATTATTATATAAACGTATTTGCAAGTTAAAGAAAAAATTATTTGTATTTTCAAATCGTCATGTAATATAAAAGTTGTTTTCATGGAATGTTCTCAGAATATAACACCCAATAATTCAAATTGAACTTAATCAAATGTTGATTAATTTCTTCAATAGTTGCACTCCTATGTGAATCAATATATATTTTGAGATTATTTTTTTCTATAAAATTTATAAGAAATTAAATACTTGCAACACATATATATTTACTACGTAATAACAAAAGAGAGAGGGGTGGGGGGTGGGGTGGGAGGGGGAGATTAGAGATTGAATTTAAGTCTTGCAAAACATCTTTAAAATTTTCTTATTTATTAAAGTAGTAATTTCCCTATTCTAATTTTTTTTCTTTTTTTTTCTTTTTAAAAGATAATTAAGCAATTGAATCACAATGAAAAACTAAATAGTAATTTTTCATATTATGACACACCATCAAGTGCAAAGATTCATGTGGCAAGGAGGAAATACATCATCTTTATCAATCACATGAAATTATTTTAGAGATTGATAAATTATCAAAAAATAAATTAGAAAATAATTGAATTTCAATATAAAAAATATGCAAAATAAAAGAATAAGTAATCTAATAGGAAACAAGAAGGAATTTACAAAAAAATTACTATATATAATTCAATTATAGAGGTCCAAACAAAAATAATCATTAAATAATGAATGAAGACAAAAATAATAAGGTGCTGGAAAAAATAATAGATACATGTAGCAATTTCATTGTATAATTATTTTTGTTAGGACTACCAAATCTTATCTTATTCTCTCTTATATATAAGTATATGATATGATACCATCTATAATCTATAATCTACATCTATAAATATATTATCTATACCTATAATATATTAGAAGTGGAAAGATACATAGAAAAATGATTTAAACTTTTTTTCCTTCATTAAAATACTTTATAATAGACAAACTCATCTTTTCACATTTTTCTTTCAACTTATTATATTGAATATTGACTATAGTAAATATAAAAAAATAAATGGAAAAGATTTTTTTACTTTAGTTGAATTCCTAAATTTATAGCAATATTTTGTCAAACAAATCCAACTTAAAAGAAATCCTTATATAAAAAAGGTTCTATATAAGGTAAAGTTCTAAATTTTTTAGAAAAATTGGTGGAACTATTTT
>NW_025862759.1:0-1826 GCF_002878395.1 Capsicum annuum
GAATTGATTTTTTTTAGTTAGGTTGGGTCTCGAGAGGTAAATAAAATGGGTGAGATAATTTTTAAAGCCTTGTCTTATTGTTTGAAATTAAAAAGAATTAATTTTAACTTGGTAGATGGCGAGAGTATAAGTACACTATCCACTTGAAATTACAGTAATAGAGGGGCATATATTTATCTTTTTTTCTATTGTTATATAATATGTAGAAAATATGGAGGAGGTCGTATTTTATGTTTCCTTGAAATTACATCACTATTGACCATTTCTCCTATTAAGACCGGCTTTGTTACTGTTAGAAAGTTTTTTGACGCTCTCATCGAAGAAAAAAGAATTATTTAGCATTTATAGCCTCCATTAAGATTTGAACATTTGGTCAAACTTTTTCATTCTTTTTTTCTTTCTCTTGCTTTATTTATCGGTTCCAACATTTATAGAAATGCTACCTGCGGAAAAAATAAATGGAGAGAATAATGGAGTAAAGCAGGAAAATTCAGAATCTGATGAACAAGATAACAGATTAATTAATCAATCAAGAAGACATGGAAAAGCTGAAACTAGAAGAACAAACAAGTTGTGAAACTGAGGTTTTCGAAGGTATCTGATGAAGCATCCCATCAACACCCAAATCAAAGCAACCCCACAAACCTTTATTGGTCAACTGAAATTCTCTTAAGACTCGATTCAAGTTTGTTTTAAAATCGTAGAGTTCTTTGATTAGTATCCCTGAGTTTACAAAATATCATCTAAGTTTATCAGCTAAAAATAACAAAAACTACACTAACCATAGTGTTATATGGAGGATAGCCCAACCATAATTCAACCTTAAGGAATGACCAACAATGGAGGAAACTAACTTGGATTATCACATGAAAAACTCCGGTATAGCTTGTGTGATTGAGGATTCTGTCAATGGATTGATTTCATTGATGGAATGGCATAGTTTAAGAGAGAACAAAACCAACAGATACTAAAAATCAATTGTGTGAAATCTTAGAAATAAAGAGTAACACTACTCTCCTAATTAATAAGTAGCAGAAAAGTGAGCGAAATCAAGAGAACGTCATCATTTTGTCCAAAAAAGGAAATTAGTATTATGTGTGTGTATGTATAATCCAGTGCGTAGCCAAAATCCTAGGGTCAGAAGATTAATTAAGAATTTCACTTTCTCCTCGAAGTGATTAACTATTGAAATGACAAACAACACTTACATTAAGTTATATACATTATTAGTATAAAAAGTTTTTTTTTTTACTATCAGATCATTTCAAAAATATTTATAAATTTTAAGTTTTTCTTATTTAACCGGCTTTAAACTAGATATATCATTGAGTAATTTAATTAATCGTGGAAAGCATTTGTACATATTTATTTATTGTAGGATTTAGCTTATATAGGTGATTTTTGTAATGATAGTGTAATTTGACCTATTAATTTATATTGAATGTTTTCTTTATTTCTAAGATGTTTAAAAATAATTGACATTTAAAATCTAGCAGTGTAAAAAGAATAGGTTTCGATACATAAAATTATTAACTCATTCTGAAAAAGATAATAACATATAATTTCCTTCCCAAATGTAAACTATTTTTTTGGGGTTGTATTTTGAAGTGAGATATAGTATATAAATTACTTTCTTTTCAACCAACTTCAATATTTTCTTTATTTTTGCTTTCTTTCTTTATAAGTTGCAAAGAATTGAATATATTAGGAATCATTAAAAGAATAGGATGCAAATCGCAAACAAAACTAGACATTTAAGGGCAAAATAACAAAGAACTCATTAATTCAGTAAATACTTAATAGTTCTAGTGAAATATGTACACACT
>NW_025862760.1:0-2063 GCF_002878395.1 Capsicum annuum
TAAGATTTATTGCCCTTATTTTACTCAAATTAGTTGAGTTAAATAAGGAATAATATCCCATCTAATTAAATCCCCATAAATTACTTTTATTTAAATTAGTAGATTCCTTTTCCAAATCAAATCAAATATGAAGATTATTATTTTCATGATCTTCAAAATTTCGAAATATCATTGTTTTATATCTCTAAATATTTTTTCTTGTTAGTTTTTTCAGTTTTTTATCTTTTTTTTTATTTTAATTTCTTTTTTTTTCCATTTTTTTCCACTTTATTTTCTCTCATCTACTTCTCTTCTTTATCAGAAGCTTATGATTTAGTTTTTGACGCAGCAAGTAGGGGAAAACAATTCTTAATTATTGGTACCAAAAATAAAGCAGCTGATTCAGTAGAGTGGGCTGCAATAAAGGCCCAGTCTCATTATGTTAATAAAAAATGGCTTGGTGGTATGTTAACGAATTGGTCCACTACAGAAACACGACTTCATAAGTTCAGGGACTTGAGAATGGAGCAAAAAAAAGGGAGACTCAATCGTCTCCCGAAAAGAGATGCAGCTATGTTTAAAAGACAATTATCTCGCTTGCAAACATATCTGGGCGGGATTAAATATATGACAGGGGTACCCGATAGTGTAATCATCGTTGATCAGCACGAAGAATATATGGCCCTGCGAGAGTGTATTACTTTAGGAATTCCAACAATTTGTTTAACCGATACAAATTGTGACCCCGATCTCGCAGATATTTCAATTCCAGCGAATGATAACGCCATATCCTCAATCCGATTAATTCTTAATAAATTAGTATTTGCAATTTGTAAGGGTCGTTCTATTTATATAAGAAATCCTTGATTAATAATAAAATAATAAGATAAATAACTTACTTCAGAAATCCCTTATGAAATCGCTTACTATTTCTGAATTTCAAAAAAGAGATAAAAATAACTGGGGATATTATGCGATTTATTAGTATTATAAATCTTAGTTGGTATTACAAATATCCGATTCAAGTAGACAAAGAGATGGTTGAATCAAAAAATTTTGTTTAAAGTTCAATTTTTTCAGAGGGCAAGGCAATATGAATGTTCTATCATGTTCTATCAATATTCTAAAGGGGTTATACAATATATCCGGTGTGGAAGTAGGCTAACATTTCTATTGGCAAATAGGGGGTTTCCAAGTACATGGCCAAGTACTTATTACTTCTTGGGTTGTAATTGCTATCTTATTAGGTTCAGCCACTATAGTTGTTCGGAACCCACAAACCATCCCAACCGGGGGTCAGAATTTCTTCGAATATGTTCTTGAATTCATTCGAGATGTGAGTAAAACTCAAATTGGAGAAGAATATAGGCCCTGGGTTCCTTTTATTGGCACTATGTTTTTATTTATTTTTGTTTCTAATTGGTCAGAAGCTCTTTTACCTTGGAAAATCATACAATTACCTCATGGGGAGTTAACCGCACCCACGAATGATATAAATACTACTGTTGCTTTGGCTTTACTCACATCAGTGGCATATTTCTATGCGGGTCTTACAAAAAGGGGATTAGGTTATTTCAGAAAATATATTCAACCAACCCCAATCCTTTTACCCATTAACATCTTAGAAGATTTCACAAAACCCTTATCACTTAGTTTTCGACTCTTCGGGAATATCTTAGCTGATGAATTAGTAGTTGTTGTTCTTGTTTCTTTAGTACCCTTAGTAGTTTCTATACCTGTCATGCTCTTTGGATTATTTACAAGTGGTATTCAAGCTCTTATTTTTGCAACTTTAGCCGCGGCTTATATAGGTGAATCCATGGAGGGCCATCATTGAAATAGTCTTTTTTAGCTTAGCCAACAACAATGAAAAAATGTATATGGTGGGTGGAATTACTTAACTTAGGGAATAGAATAGGGGAATCTAAATATACAGCTATGTTATATGCGATCTAGAGTGATAGCAAAAATATTACGATGATTTTAAAGAGTAAGGGAAAAAGATCCTTGTTTTTAGATCTTTTTCCTAAAATTCCTTTTTCCTTCACTTAATATCATACTTCGTCTCAATGAATATTCACTTT
>NW_025862761.1:0-1955 GCF_002878395.1 Capsicum annuum
TATTAATCTTATTTGCTCCATATCTTGTCTCCAATATTTTAAGTATTTGTAGTTTATCATTTTATCCTAAAGTAGTTGTAATACTGCAAATTTCTTTGTAATAATTTATTCTAATTGTACTATATCGGATATTAAATTCTAGGTTATTTATTTTGTTAATTATCCTATCTTTTTCTTCTATGAATAATTCTATGTCTAAATCATTATCTAAACTATCTTTTAATTCTAGTTGTTCCAAGGTTTTATCTATCCAAATTAATTTTTCTTTTAATTGTCTTCTTCCTCTTCTAAACTAGTTTCTATAATTAATTTCTTCATAGAGCCAACTTTGTTTTTCTCTAATTCTTCTTATATATTCTAACATTTTTAATCTGTATAATATCCATCTGAATAATAACTATCTAAATATGAGCAGTAGCTATCATTATATAAGTGTAACTTTTCTATAGAACTTATTAACTCTTCATTAAAATGAAAAACCTTTTCATATATAATTTTCCTTATATCTACTATTTCTATATCCTTAAGTACATACAAAACAAGTATCTTAAATTTATCTATCATCCCATCAAATAAGTAGGTAGTCATTTTATTTCATATGATGTTATTTTCAAAATATTCCTTTCAACCATATACATAACAAAATATGATCATCTTAGATCACTATATACTAGATTATTCTTAAATAAAATATTCTTCGGTCGTTGTTATCATGGTAATCTGGATACTTTTTTCCTAAACACCGCCTCTACTCTGGTTACTCCCCTATCACGGCTTCCTTGCCTCACCGGTTTCACCTTTAGGATGGTATAGTTCTTGGAAATTTTTATTCTTTTCTACTCTGCTAATAAACTTCTTAACATGTTATTCTTTGAATAATTCTACTAAAAAGTAACTAACATGAGCTTATTTTACTGTATCGTGATTGTCAGGAATTTATGAATTTAGCTATTCATAAATATAAATGAAAATACCTATTCTGGTAAATTTGATAAATCTGTGCTTTGCTCATCCATAGCTTTTCCTTAGAAATATATCTGTTTTTATTAAATATTTAAAAGTTTTTTTTGTGTACAAGAGAGAAGGCTTGCTTTCAACACATGAAGGTCTTGCCTTAGATCGCCTCATGGCTTACATATTTATAATCCCAAAAGATGAAAATGCATAAACTATTTACACTATTCACTTTACATTTGTCAAGAAAATAGACTAATAATGTCCTAACTTTACATTTGTCCTAAAAGGAATGAAAGTAAGAAATCCTATCCTATAAAAGACAAAAATAATAAAGACTAGGCTATACAATAATGGTACTCTTTACAAAAAAGTCAAAAAGGCTATAATGCTACATAATGTTATATTTACGTATGTTAAAAACTTAGCTTGTTAAGTCATATGTCGCTTTCTTAACTTTAATGTTTTTGTCTTTTTATCTTTATTTTTCCATTGGTCCGTGATTCTTTATATCTTTTGTTGTGTATCTTCCAGCTGTCCTTCTTCGTTCTTATCTTCTTTCATTCTAGTTGAACTTATGGAATCACGTTATTTTTTTCATTGCATTTTGAGCATAGGTGGTCGGGATATTTGTGTCCTATCATTTTGCAATATCTTATTAATAATTCTTCTGAAATAAATTCCTTCTTAATTGCTCTTGTAGTTTGTTGTTTTTTTAGATTGAGTAGTGTCAAAATCCATTGTCTAGCTTTTTCCATATCTGACTGTCGTGGCTCCCTTGAATTTGAATAAATCATTTGATGATCTCTTGAATAATAACTCCATATTGGGTTCCCATTTAGGTAGTTATTTGCTAATTCTTGAACAATTGAAGATACTCCAATAATTTGTTTACTTTTATAAAAATCAGGTATCTCAACTTTAGGTATCTATGGCTGTTGAATAATATCTTCCGGTATAATCATATCTCTAGTTAATCCTATTTTTACAACTTGTATAAC
>NW_025862762.1:0-2556 GCF_002878395.1 Capsicum annuum
AAGTCGAGCTCAATTTGATAAATTCGCCAATATCGCTGCGCAGGCTGCTACTCCTGTTCCAACTGTTATCGTACCCTGAAGTTGATGCACCAGCCCTGGCCCCGAGGGATATATCGCTCGGGCATGTTCCTAAATCATCTAAGAGGAATAGGAAGGTTACAACTTCCACAAGATCCAGCAGGCTGTGATAATGACCAGTATATTTAACTAATGTGCATAGGCAAAGAGCAAGATCATTAAGTTACTTTGAAGCTAACAAGATTTGTTAAAAATATGGTGTATACCCTATTATGATTGTAATATATCTGATTTTCTCTTATGTCAGTAAAACTTTTTGATGATTATAGCAAATGTGCTTTTCTTCTTGTTGGTGTTTTTATAAGTTAGTGAATGGTTTGTCCCCTCACCAGGATTAATAAAAGTAACTAGTTGGTTGACAATTGTTTGGATTTTAAAAAAATAGACTTTTTGATTTGTTTTTTAAAGAGATCTAAAAGGGAAAATATAGCTTGAAATTTTATGACATAGAGCAGGCATATTCCTTGTTAAAAACGTGGTGCATATATACCTTTATCTTTAATTAATAGTGCATATAACACTTTTTTTTTTTTGAGAAAATTATCCCTATAGTATTATTAGATTTAAAATAACAAATTTTAGCAACAGTTTTAGATAATTGCATTCATAGCAATTTAGTTATCAGTTATGGCAACTTATTAAAGATATATTATTTTAATTGTATTTTCAAAATTCATTTTTAATTATATAATTTAAAATCAGTTCCATATTTATAGGGTTGTAATCAATATTCCCCTTAAATTGTGTATTGATAATGATGGTAAATATATATTCTCTTTCTCCATTCTAATACACAACCATTCAAAAATTTATTGAAAATTCTGATTCCATTAACTTACTCATATAATATTCATATTCTTTCCTTAAAAATACAAAATTAAAAAAAAGTGGGTTTCATATAATATTCATGTTCTTCATTGAAAAAAGTGGGTTTAAGATAATATTCAGCTTCTTTATGAAAAACATAAAATTGATATATTTGTTTTTCCATTCTCCATTGTGAATCATGTCTAAACCAAAATTCGATTCTACTCCTTCGCGTTGAAGTCCTAGAATAAATTAACCAACGATTTGTTCCATTGTGAATCATTATTCAACCAATGATTTGTTCTCCTTCGTCAGAAATTCTCTTTCTTCTATTTTTCCTTTTGTTCTTTAAAAATAATATGGTATAAGGAGTATTGTCAATTTCCTTATTATTAAATACTCATTGTATATAACAATAAAAGATATGTCAATGGATATTAGAGAAAAAATATTGAACAATCAGTTTGTGCTGGTAACAACATAAAAAAAGAATTTAAATATAGATCGTAATCTTTCATAAGAATAATATAGTTAAAATTATCTTGTATATATTTATTAAACTGTTTCGCGTATGAAGTTTGTATAAAATCAATATGCAAGTTATCCTATATCTCAGTTTTTGCATATCTTTCAAGAAATACCATCATCACAAACAATGTGAAACCTCTGCAGGTTACCGAGAAAGCCCAGTGCTGTAAGAGTTTGAATTGTGATGCAGGGTGGTGGGATTTACGTCACCAAGAATCAGCCACAGATAAGCATTTGGAGTTGAGAGACAGTTGTTTTTAATGATCAAGATGTTGATGCTGCATTTGGCCTCATGTGCAACAGTAAGTGTTTATCGATAGACAAATTGGTGCATATTTCCCTCCTGTTTCTAAGAAAAAGAAGTTTATCGATAGATTGCACTAGGTAATTGACCGATGAGCAATTACCCAACATGGCTATCGGCCTCCTTCACTGATGAGCACGCTTCTCCTATTCATTTGTCAAGAATACTCGAGGTACCCATTGTTGATTCTCACAATTAGAAGTATTGAATCTTTCTGTGGTAATGGAGGTTCTAGGTTAAATCGTCCTAGTTTTTTGTTTCCAATTATGGCTTCTAACGGTGTCTTCTTTTCTGCAGGTGGCACCTTTAAGTCCATTAATGAATAGAAGTCTGTTATCTAGCTTCCACTCAATTAGAAATGAAGCACCTTTTACTTAGATACACATCACAAAGTCTAATGCCGTAAGGTTTGGAAAGGGATGAAGAATCTATCACTCGGAGTTATTCAAGTGGTTAGAGTAGTTCAGATATATCACCCTGGAATCTGCTTAAATCATCCAAGAGGAATCCGACATCTGTTTTATGTCGAATAATACGTGGAGGAACTCTCGATATACCAGTAAAAGCAATTATATGCATGAATGAATTTTTGAAAGGATAATTTTCCTTTGGAATTTTGAACATTAATGTTGTACACCAAAGTACTATTTCGATCACTGCTTTCTTTACTTTTACTTAATAGTCATTTTTAGCAGAAAAGTGATACAGATGCATTGGTTCATGCTTTTGCTTTTGTTACAATAGTACAGTGGTATAGCAGTAATTTTTTTTAATCTTTGCATTCAGACTGATGGATGCAGGATTTGAATTATAGCAGTTCCTTCCGCAAGTTAATAGGA
>NW_025862763.1:0-1771 GCF_002878395.1 Capsicum annuum
ACAAAGAAATTTGCAGTATCACAACTACTTTAGGATAAAATAATAGAATATGAGTATTTAAAATATTGGAGATAAGATATGGAAGAAATAAGATTAACAGAAATACTTATGAAAGAGAATTTAATTGAATATTTTAGAACAAAAGATATAGAATATTTAGAATACCTCCAAAATAATATAAAAGAATTACAAAACTAAGGAAAAAAAACTAAAGAATATTACAGTAAAGCATTTAATCTAATATCATCTAATCATCTCTCAATACATGAACATTAATAAAATTAAAATAAATACACTAAAAATAAAAATGTTTAGAGAAGTTAAGAAATATCCACACACAAATAAAAATAGATCCATTAGAGCTATAATAGATCTATTTATTACCTATCTTTCATATCTTGTCTCCAATATTTTAAATATTCATAGTCTATCATTTTATTCTAAAGTAGTTGTGATACTGCAAATTTTTTTTGTAATAATTTATTCTAATTGTACTATATCTGATATTAAATTCTAGGTTACCTATTTCATTAATTATCTTGTCTTTTTCGTCTATGAATAATTCTATGTCTAAATCATATTCTAAACTGTCTTTTAATTCTAATTGTTTTATGGTTTTATTTATCCAAATTGATCTTTCTTTTAATTTTTCTCTTCCTTTTCTAAGCTGGTTTCTATAATTAATTTCTTCATATAGCCAACTTTGTTTTTCCCTAATTCTTTGAATATATTCTAGCATTTCTTAATCTATATAATATCCATCTGAATAATTATCTAGGTAGTAATAGTGATTGTCATCACTTAAGTATATTTCTCCTAACTAGTTTTCTATCTAATTTATATCTAACTCTTCATCTTTTATGTTAAATATTTTTCCCATATTATTTTTTTTACGTCTATAATTTCTATATCTTTAAGTATGTATAAACTAGTACTTCAAAATTATCTGTCATTTAGGTGGGTTAATTAAATATTTTTTCATAATATTCTTTAGTTGTTTGTTTTAATCTTATTAATTCCTCTATATTTTCATTATGGAATTCTATATATTTTATATCTTTGGTTCACATATATTCTTCTAAATTTGTTTTCATTAATTTTTCTATTAATTGTATATTTTTCATATCTATTTTCCAATATTCTAAATATACGTAATTTATCATGGTTGATGTGTAGGTTTGATATGTAAGTATTTATAAGGGTAGTTAGGTAGGTGAGGTATGTAATTTATTCTAGTCATAAAATATTTATCAAATATTTTTTCCAATATAATTTTCCTTATATCTACAATTTCTATATCCTTAAGTACATACAAAACAAGTATTTTAAATTTATCTATTATTTCGTCAGATAAATAAGTATTCATTTTTCATATGATGCTTTTTCAAAATATTCCCTTCAATCATACACATAACAAAATGTGATCATTTTAGATTACTATATACTAGATTATTGTTAAATAACATGTTCTTCCGTCATTATTAGCATGGTAATCTAGATACTTTTTTTTAAATAGCGCCTCTACTTTGGCTACTCGTCACCACGCCTTTCTTGCCTTACCGGTTTCACCTTTAGGATGGCATAGTTCTTAGAGATTTTTCTCCTTTTCCACTTTGCTAATAAACTTCTTAACACGCTATTTTTTCAAATAATTCTACTATAAGTAACTAACATGAACTTATTTTATCATATCATGATTGTCAGGAATTTATGAATTTAGCTATTCATAATCGTAAATAAATATACCTCTTCTGGTAGGTTTGATAATTCT
>NW_025862764.1:0-1171 GCF_002878395.1 Capsicum annuum
TCATCTGTTTATTCAATTTCATTGAGAGCAATCAATTTTTCTAAACATTTCTTGGCCAAATTCAATTTTTTCTCTTGGATTGCTTCTCTTTTTTTCTTTGCATCCTTCAACCAAACTAAATTTTTGCTATTGGATTGAGGGCAAAAATTGAATTTGGAGGCCAGCTTGAAGGATGCAAAGAAAAAAAGAGAAGCAGTCCAAACAAAATCATTACATAGGTAAAGGCCAACTTGAATTTGTTCCATCAGTTGCTCCGTCGGTTGCAACATCAACAACAGCATAAACTACAAACAACAAATAAAAAAAATCAACAACAAAGAAAACAACAACATTTGTTCCAAAAACATCATCAACTACAAAGAAACATACATCCTATGTTCCAACACCATCAACAATAAGGGACGGACCCACATGGAGTCCTCCGGATGCGCGAGCACAGACTGAACTTGTATCGAACTTTATATATGTATGTGGAAATAAAAAAAACGTATATATTCTAATGAGTGAGCACCCATAGTAAGAGTTGTTTGGTTAGCCTAGTTGTTGTTTATGGGTGCTTAAGGCTATTTATTTCTTTTGGTCTTGAGTTCAATTCCCATTCAGCACATATTTTTTAAATTTTGGTAACCAACTTTTCTCTTTTTATTCACTTTAAACTTTTTATTTTTTTTCCCCTTACTCCTTGTGTTGATTGTTCGGACTCCACTATTTTTAAGCTAAGAAGCACCCACCATCTAAACCACACTACACCACAAGTTCCAACAATGCCAAACCCACCAACAACACCACACCACAAGTTCCAACAATGTCAGCCCCACCAACAACATCAATAACAGCATCAACAACAAAGAAACAAAAAATATACATAAAAAAAATGATACTGCCAACAAGGCTTTTAAACTTCTCCCAACAGATGACTTTTTTTCGCATCTTATAATAAAAATTCTCGGTATGTTTATTCAACAATTAAAAGTTCCTTCAAATTTTTTAAATAAATATGATATGAAAAAATTGTAATTAAATAAACAAAAAGATGTAAATAAAATTGCAAGAAGAAGACGAGAATGAAAGAGCAATAGTGAATCATATCATACAATGTCAAAAGGGGGTCAAAACAATAATTTCAGTGAAGGAATCTAAGATATGAATATCGATCGGTTTAGATCCGAAC
>NW_025862765.1:0-4532 GCF_002878395.1 Capsicum annuum
AAAAAATATTTAATTTAAAATATATAATTCAATAATGGAGTCAACATTTTTATTATATTCTAGAGAAATTAAAATATATAAATAAACATAATAATTATTCAAACAAATTTAACGTATAATATATTCATAAATAAATATTTCTTAAATGTGTATGAATCTCTAATATTTCTTGTTAAATTACTTATTTTGTTCTAAATTCCATAAAATATTGATAATCTCATTTTTTATTAAAAAAATTCATCATCAAAAATTGTGAAAAAGAATTACTCTCATTTTTTATTATTTAGTATCATTAATATTTGGAGAGTCAAATTATATTTTTTAAAAAACAAATTTTCAAATATTTTTAGCTAAATATAAAAATATTTTTGTATTTAATAATTAAGCATGTATTAAGTTAGAAAGTGAATGTCAACATATTTTAGTAACTTTTTCATAATTTTATAAAAATACCTTATATTTTATTAAAAAAAAATAAAGTAATACATACATACATACATACATATATATATATATAAAATCTAAAAAGAATTTGGAGGGCAATTGTGTCTTATTCTAATTTTATCCCAAGGATAACTTAAAATGGGATAGTAATCCCACCATATCTATGGATAACTTAATTAGTCCCGGGATAAGTTATCCCAAATATTGACAACCAAACAAGTGAAACAAATTTTAATCCTATGATTATTATTTTATCCCGGGATTATTTACAGCCAAACCGCAAACCAAACGGCACCTTAAAGTATTAGAGATATATTAACTATTATGACACCACCCTTACCCCATCCTATCCTTATGTTTTTTTTATACCACAGTTTACAATAATACAAAGAAACTCCATTCCAATCATCATTCATTTAATGCCTTACATTTAATACTCATTTTAAAATAATTCAAAGAAAAAAATTATCCGATCAAAAACATCTCCAAGAAGCTTCACTACCAAAAGTCATTTCCGCCAAAAAGAAGTTCCGATCACTCTTGATTTTTTGATGATATTTTTGTGTTTCTTTGTCAAATCTGGTGTCTGGAAGTTATTGTCACCCAAAGCTTTCAATATTTTCTGCAATAGAGCTAATTTCATCCCTAAATTTTATTTCGCCATTTTTGCAAAAGCTTCATCTTTTCTAGTTTGTTCACCAAAATGTAAATCCAACATCTTCTGAACTAGTCCTATTATACTCGAGGATCCATTGTTGCAGCTGAGGTTGGTTTTGATAAGCCATTACTTTGTCCTTATTTTTGAACTGTCATCGACCCATTGAGAGTTAATAAACCTAGGAATCGACTAGTATTTTCATTATGTATATAGTTGAAATAGTTGTAGTTGGTGGTGATTTCATCAATGTGTGGGAGGAGACTCCAAAATATTGGAATTGAAAGTCTTGGTCCAAGAAGTCCGTATCCATTGCACTAAATTTCAATAAATCGTATGGTGATATGATTGAAGTGTAGTTAAAAACAAAGAATTGTCTTGTTATCCTACAAACAGTGTAATTAATTATTTGATGAATGAAAGGAAAAAAGTACATCCCATATTCACAAAGAATGATAGACAAGTGAAAATATATATCTTGACGTAGGCGTAGACTGTTATAGGTCTTTTCTAAGGATAAATATTATAGAGGGATATGAAGAAGAAGGTTTGACATTAACCACTGCAATATCCAATTCATGATGATTCATCAGGTGATGAGTGAGTATATTATTGGGTAGATGATGGGGCATCAGATAGATGATTCTAAAAGTTTGGAAGAAGATGGTGAAGGTAGTGGTGTTGAGCAACAACCCCTCCACTCCTTTTCTGATGGAACTTGGTTTAAGCTGCATCAAATATTTGATGATAAGGAACATTCGAAATTACTTGTCACTAAAGCTTTGTTAAAAAAGTCATTATATTTCAAAATGGTTAAAAGTTGTTAAAAGTTCCACCACTTGAGGTGTAAGAGTCATAACTGTGGGTGAATATAGTGTGTTATAAAGTATGAGACCTCGAATAGGTTTTGAATCCACAAATATGTAGGTTATCACTCTTGCGGTGTTGAAAACGTCATGGGAAAGTACAAAAACATAGGTCATGGGCAAGTACAAAAATATGTCATTGATTCTAACTATCTCACTCTTGACCAATGATTATATCAACAACAAGGGGTCAACTTCAAAGAATATAGAGAGGACTATATTCATAGAATTACAAAGCAAAGTAAGCTATTATAAGTGCTGGTAAATAGGTGTATTGGCAAGAACATGGCTAGGATTACTTCAGATTATAGGTCGCTCGGTTTTATCACATGGTACATGAAATAAATCCTGATACCATAAACACCATAAGGAATAATATCGAAGATGAAAGGTTCATGTACTATTTTATGTCTAATGAATCTTGCATTTGGGATATTATCATATGAAAAAAGTAATTTCCGTTGATGACACACATTTAAATGATAAATAAAAAAGTGTGTTGTTGAGTGTTTTCTTTATCTTGAGTCGGGGTTCTATCGGAAACAACCTCTCAACTTCTTCAGAGGTAGCAGTATAGATCGAGTACAGTTTACCCTTCCCAGACCCCACTTGGTGGGAATACACTGGGTTTATTGTTGTTGTTGTTGTTGTTGTTGTTGTTGCTGTTGAGTGTTGCTCAGGACATAGTGAAGCACAATTCTTCAATTATTTTTTGCATGGATGATTAGGAATATGATGATTCGTGGACCTTCTTTTTTGAGAAGAAGCAGTTTATTATTATCGATGAACCAGAGTTGTGTATTATCTCCGGCAGACACGCGAGCATAGCCATGGCTTTTTCAGGGTTTATAAACATGCTCAACATGGACTTTTCATGAGGCATCTTGGGGAAAACCTCTAAAAATATTCAACACGGGGAATATATGTATTTGTACTACAATTTGCTAAGGGTGTTTAGCAATAGAGAGTTTGCCTAATATTTTTTAAAGTTCAAGAGGAAATATCCCGAAGCAGCTGAATGCCTTGAGGTTACTACTGATTTTTTAAAGTGGAGCAGGGTATACTTTTTCATAACTGGATTAATGTGAGGACCACAAACATCATGAAGTCACTTAAAGCGGTGTTGATGGATGATAAAAAAAATTCATGGCTTTCATATTCAATTTTATAGCTAAGAAATTTGCTGAAAAATTTTGGAAGATGCATATAGAGATTCTAAAATTCATGATGATTCATCAGGTGATGAGTGGAAAAATTATTGGGTCGATAATGGGGCATCAGATAAATGATTCTAAAAGTTTTAAAGAAGATGGTGAAGGTAGTGGTGTTGAGCAACAGCCCCTCCACTCCTTTCCTAATGTAACTTGATTTAAGCTGCATCAAACAATTGATGATAAGGAACAGTCAAAATTACTTGTCACTCAAGCTTTGATAAAGAAGTCATTCTATTTCAAAATGGTTAAAAGTAGTTCAAATTTTCACCACTTGAGGTGTAAGAGTCATAACTGTGGGTGAATATTTTGTATTATAAAGTATGAGACCTTGAATAGGTTTTGCATCCACGGTATGTAGGTTATCACACTTGTGGTATTGAAAATGTCATGGGAAAGTACAAAAACATAGGTCACGGGCATGTACAAAAACATGTCATTGACTCTAATTATCTCACTCTCGACTAATGATTATATCAATAGCAAGGGGTCAACCCCAAAGAATATAGAGAGGACTATATTCATAGAATTCAAAAAAAAAGTAAGCTATTATAAGTGCTGGTATGCAGGTGTATTGGTAAGAACATGGCTAGGATTACTTCAGATTATCGCTCGCTGGGCTTTTACACATGGCACAAGAAATAATTCCTGATACCATAAACACCATAAGGAATAATATCAAAGATGAAAGGTTCATGTACTATTTTATATTTTATGAATCTTGCATTTTGGATATTTTCATATGCAAAAGGTAATTGCCAATGATGACACACATTTAAATGATAAATAAAGAAGTGTGTTGTTGAGTGTTTTCTTTATCTTGAGCCGAGTGTCTATAGGAAATAACCTCTCTACTTCTTCGAAGGTTGCGGTATAGACTGTGTATATTTTACCCTCCCCTGACCCCACTTAGTGGGAATACAATAGGTTTGTTGTGGTTGTTGTTGTTGATGTTGAGTGTTCTTTCTCAGGACACAGTGAAGCATAATTCTTGAGTTATATTTTGCATGGACGATAAGGAATGTGATGATTCGTGGAACTTCTTTATTGAGAAGCAACATTTTATTATTGTCGATGAACCAGAGTTGTGTATCATCTCCGGTAGACACGCGAGCATAGCCATGGCTTTTTTAGGGTTTATAAACATGCTCACCATAGACTTTGCATGAGGCATCTTGGGGAAAACCTCTAAAAAAATTTTCAACACGGGGAATATATATATTTGTACTACAATATTGCAAAGACGTTTAGCTATAGAGAGTTTGCCGAATATTTTTTGAAGTTCAGGAGGAAATGTCCCAAAGCAGGTGAATGCCTTGAGGTTACTACTGATCTTTCAAAGTGGAGCAGGGCATA
>NW_025862766.1:0-1350 GCF_002878395.1 Capsicum annuum
TATTGGAGTCACCTTCAGATGTTGGGACCAGTGCCGGAAAAGGAAAACTGTTAAATATCGAAAACCAGGTAGAAGATGCTTTAGCTATTGCTCGTGCTTTTGATTTGTCAGTATTTTCAAACCCATGTCAAGATCTATTTTCTTTGAAACCGACATCTCAGGTTAGTGGTAAAAAACACCCAAGAAATGAGCTGCATGCCTCCTTCCCTTGTTATTCATGATATTCTAATTTTGAAGTATCCATTGGTACAAGCTTTATGGCCTTGAATTAGATTCAGCTGCAAATATCGGCAGCAATAATGCTGCTGATTTTGAATTATCCATTGGTACAGGCAATGCTAAGTCATTCGCTGAACCATTTCTTTTGGCCTTCTTTCTATGAGCTCGCAAACTGATCCATACATAACTAAAAAACATATTTATTAACAGATGTTGGAGGAAAGATGGTGGATTATAGGATTAATGCCTGCTTCAACTTCAGAGATGTCCTCAAAATCTGCTGCAGTTATGGAAAAACTTTATGCTGCAATCATTGACGGACAAAATATAGAAGTATCATTCGATGACTTTCCATATTACTTAAGGTAGTCAAGTAGGCAACTAGATCACATAGCATAATCCAATTACCATTGTATATCTGGAAATCTATTTAGTTTCCTTTATTTTTTTCTCTTGAGTTCTTTGGTCTTTCGGGCATTTCCTGATACTTCTTATATTTTCTTATATTCTAGTTAAGAAATAAAAATATTTTCTTTTCAATATAAAAATATTTTCACTATATGTTAGACAAGATTTAATTTTTGTTCATGTTAATTTATTAGTGAATTAATTAATTTTGCAAAAAGAAAAAGAAGTTGGTATGTAATATTTGTGTTAGACAAAAAAAATTTGAGACCTTTGAGCTAAAGCAGATCAATTTAAATTGTGACTTCATAAAAAGGAAAAGAATATAGTAATTTTGTTGGTCCCAACTCCCAACTATTACCTAAAATGCAAGACAAACTTTAATAAAATAGTAAGATACATATATATAAGAACATTCACAAATTCTATATAGTATTATGAAAACGTTCACCGGTGCTTTAGTCTAAGAATTTGTTGAAGTGCTAGGAAATACAAATTATCATTAAATAGAGAAAGTACTTGGTTTATTGAATTAACTATTCTTTTTCTTTCCAAAATTGAAAATGGGGTCTATAGTAACTGTTATCCCTTAGACAAAGCATGACCATGATGTAAGCAAAGGATAAAGTAGTCAAATAGGTTCGAATTTTTCAAGTGAGTTACAGTAATTTTTCAAGTGGTTAAATATAAATGTTAAGTTTCACAACTGTGGGATGAAGAAAAAGT
>NW_025862767.1:0-2899 GCF_002878395.1 Capsicum annuum
CTGCTAATTTATTAAATAATCTAGCTCCTAGAGCCTGATCAAATAAGTTTCCACTAATTGTACAATAATAAAAGTAATCATTTAAAAATTCTTTAATTCTTGACCAATGATTAATACTTAATTGTTTTAAATTTATTAAAGCTCTTTGTTTTAATACTACTAATCCACTATTGGGATCTTGGCCTATTAGTAGAGTATGTACCTTATTTACAAAATTGTATGGATTTGAGCCTAATTCTACTAATTCTTGAAAGTCTTGTGGGAATATTATTTTATAAGCTTCCCAAAGTGCTTTAGTACTTTCTCTTAGAAATGTTTCTAAATATCTATACATAATTTCTGCATCTAGTTCTTGATTACTCTGTATATGTTGTATGTAGTCTGCTACAACTACATTTTTCCATATGTCTATTACATGATTCCATACCTGAGGGTCTGGGCTGGCAAGTTTAAAATTTTTCTTTTATTACTTCCTTTTTGTAATATAATAGGTTCTTCTATTGACATTCTTTTTCCTCTAGGTTTTATGTCTTGTTCTGTTAGAGTGTTTGGGTTTGTTCTAAATACTTATGTCTTGGTAAATTTTTTGCTATTAATGGTACGTTTTGCATACCAATTGTTCTTTGGAAAAGGCTTGAGGAACTTGCTGCGCTTTTCATAAATCCCTTTATACTTTCTTCTATACTATAATTTGATTCTTTGTCTTCACCTTTTAGTTCCTTTTTACGTGTATAAACATAATTATCTATTCTTAATTCACATTTTATAAAATGTTCTTTCATTTCTTCAAGTTTTAAATTCCCTAATTTACAACCTGTACATTTAAATACGCTATTGCTATTTATTTCATGTAGGACTTCTACTTTTATTATTGCTTTATTTACTTCAAAACCTTCTTCTAATATTTCTATATTCATAAAATTAGTATTTTCACATTCTTCAATTTATTCATCAGTTTCTTTTTTATTTGTATATTGGTAGTCTGTGAATCTTACTGAAGCTTTTCCTTTACTGTTTATATACATTAAGTGATCAGTTGGCTTTAGTATTTCTTTTTTAGTAAATTTTTCTAAATTCTATTCTAATCCTGCATATTTTTCTGAGTTTAGTTTTAGGGGTTTTAGTAATTTAATACCTTTATTTTCCATTAAACTTACTACATCATCTATCTTTAGATTAAACTTTATACTACTATTAGTGGCAAGTTTTCCTATAAAACCTACACATATATGTAAATTATTTCCATTATTCACTTCTTCATATCCTTTAGTTTGTACACTTATTTTAATATGCTTTCTGAATTCTAAGGTATTTATCATATAATCTGGACTACAATAAAAAAGTCCTCCATTATTATTTATGTCTACTTCAGTTATTCCTATTATAGATCTTTCTGTGTCTGACCATCTATTATCATATATTGTGATTAATGCTTTAGTTCCTAAATTTTTTGTAGTTAAACCTTTTATGCCTATTACTATTAATCCCATGTGCATAAGATTCATGTCTAATTTCATGATTTCTTTTAAAGAGTCTGAGCTTATTAAATTTATGCTACGACTATTTTCTCCGATAACACACATCTGTTCTTCTCTATAATGCCTATATAGTTGTGCTTTTGAAAACATTCCTTCATTATATGAGGTTTTAGCATTTAACAGTTTTAATTTATTTTGTTGGAATAATTGTATTTCTTTATCTACGTCTATTACTTCTTCTAACTGTTGTCTTGAAGTCATTCTTGGTTTATTTATTATTTTTGATAGCACATTTTTTGTTAAACTATTTTGGATAAAACTTGATCTTTATCTTGTAAAACTTGATCTTTTTCTACTTGGGGATGCTGAAAAAAGGTTTATGATTTTGGCTTAGTTGGTATAGTTATTTTAGCTTCTTTTAATTCTTTTTGAGTGGTTATTTCTATCTTTTTTAGTTGTTCTATTAATTCTTCTGTATTTTTATTTTGACTGTCTGTTTCTAGGGTTTCTTTTTCTAGGTTCTTATTCAGTTCTAATAGTAACAAAATTATAATATTATTTTATTTTATGATTAACGAGTCTGCTTTTCCCTGGGGTTGATGGTCTAATAATCCTTCGGAATTTGGTTGGATCTGTGCTGCCTTTTTTAATATTGCTAGATGAAGTTTATCTTGGAGTATATCATTCATGAGAGTATTATATTTTTTATTTTATTAATTTCTTTTTGTATTTCTTGTAATACTAGCCTTATTTCAAGATTTTTCAAATTACCTTTGTCTTTATTAATTAAATCTTTGAATTTCTTTTCTAATTCTGCTTGTTGGTTTTTTAAGAAATCAAAATTTAATTCTATTTTATCTAACAATTTCTTTTTTTTGTTTTGCAGGTCTTCTAATATCTCTAGAGTTTTTAATATTTTTGTATTTTCTTGTTGAGTCTTTTCTCCTAGGTTTATTATAAAATCTCTAATAGTATTTAATTGTGGATTTTCTCCATGTAAAGTATGTTCTCCGATTTAAAATTACATCTAATAAGAGAATTATCTTTAAAACGTCTGTATTTCTTTTCAGCTAGGATTGTTAGATCTAAATATTCTAGCTTCTTTAAATTATCTATTTTTATACTACTATTCTTATTTATCCTAAAGAAGGTGTATTATTACTACACTGTTTTCTAGCTGTTTGTATTCTAAAATTTCTATAGTCTATACAATATCTAATACTTTCTAATCTACACTTTAGCAAACTTATATGATTTATGTAATTTACTAAATTTATAAAGTCTGAAATAATGATTGCTTCAGGTAATTTTGTAGTTTCTAATATTTCTATTTGATTTATTAGTCTTTGTTCTATTCTTAAAAAATCGTTTCTTTGTCTTATTTCTTTATATAAATGATTATATTCTCTTTGTATTTCTCT
>NW_025862768.1:0-2747 GCF_002878395.1 Capsicum annuum
AGATAATTTATTTTTAAAATTACTCTTTAGATTAAGATAAACTTTGCTAAAAGTATAGATATTTTTGAATTTTTAATTTAAATGAAAGTCCGAGATTCTTTTAAATTTGAATTGAAAACAAAATCTAAACTAGATAAAGCTTACTCTTTAGATTAAGACAAAATTTGCTAAAAATTGGTTCGATATTTTTTAATTTTGAATTTGAATTAAAAGTCACATATTTTTTAAAATTTGAATTGAAAACAAACTCTAAACTAGATAAAGCTGAATTTCAACTAATTTTTTTCTATATAAACTAACTTTCTAATAAAACTTCTTATTTTGTTCTATAAAACTTTTTTTTTTGAATTCATCGTTTAGTTTTTCTTTTTTTTTTTTTGGTTATATAACATTCATGGATGACATGTGTGCATATTAATATATATGCACAGTTTCAACTATTCAAAGTTTGATTCAAGATTATTTGTTTATAATTGATTAATAATTTGTGTTATTTTGTTAAAAAAAAAATTATTGTAAATTATTTTATTGAGATCGATGATTATTGTGAAATTATCTTCTATATATGTATTGGACACTGATCTCCGTTCTTTGATTGTGCATGCTAGATTTATATATATATATATATATATAAAAAAGCAAAACATAAGCAAGACAAGATGCCACGTGTCAAGCTATTAAAATAGCCACGTGGCAATTTTTAAGACAATATTAAAAAATATTTTATGACAAAGTTAAAAATCTCTATATATATATAAAGCAAAACATAAGCAAGACAAGATGCCACGTGTCAAGCTATTAAAATAGCCACTTGGCAATTTTTAAAATAATATTAAAAAATATTTTAAGACAAAGTTAAAAATACTGTAATAAAATTTTGAATTAAGAAATTAAGTAGTTGAATTTGAATAAATTATCCTTTTACAAAAATGATTTTCATTATCTTAAAAATAGAAACAAACAATTAAAGAGTTCTAATAGATATATACTATTTCAAATTTACCACTTATAAAATTTAAATGTTATAAAATATATTTAAATATAATTTATTTACATATTAGGGAAAGATAAAAACTATTAAAATAATAATAATAATCATATGACAAGCACACTTTTAATTTTTTTCTAAAAAAGAAATAGTATAAAAGAAAATGATAACATAGGAAGAAAGACCAAAAGAAAAATTAACAAACCCAAACCAACATAAATTCTTCACCCCTCACATAATTTTTCATTCTCTCCCGCTATATATAGATTGTTTATTTATTTTCAAGATTAAAAAAAAAGAATTAAACATAAATCAATTATACATAAGTATTTTGAGAGATGATATCTTTAACTTGAATATTATACGTTTTTTATACTTCAAAATTACAATTATAAAAATATAAAATTTATTTTAAAAGATAAAGTTTTATAAAAATAGTGTACAAAAGATAAAGTTTTCTAAAACTAGTGTACACGTAAAAGTAGAGTTAAAAAAAACTTATTTACTTTGAAACATTTTATGTACTTTTAAATTGAAGCAATAAAAAAATAAATTTTATTTTTAAAGATAATTTATTTTTAAAATTACTCTTTAGATTAAGATAAACTTTGCTAAAAATTAGATAGATATTTTTGAATTTTTAATTTAAAATGAAAGTCCGAAATTCTTTTAAATTTGAATTGAAAACAAAATCTAAACTAGATAAAGCTTACTCTTTAGATTAAGATAAAATTTGCTAAAAATTGGTTCGATATTTTTGAATTTTGAATTTTAATTAAAAGTCACATATTTTTTAAAATTTGAATTGAAAACAAACTCTAAACTAGATAAAGTTGAATTTCAATTAACTATTTTATATATAAACTAACTTTCTAACAAAACTTCTTATTTTGTTCTCTAAAACTTTTTTTTTTGAATTCATCGTTTAGTTTTTTTTTTTTTTTGGTTATGTAACATTCATGGATGACGTGTGTGCATATTAATATATATGCACAGTTTGCAACTATTCAAAGTTTGATTCAAGATTATTTGTTTATAATTGATTAATAAATTGTGTTATTTTGTTAAAAAAAAATTATCGTAAATTATTTTATTGAGATCGATGATTATTGTGAAATTATCTTCTATATGTGTATTTGACACTGATCATCGTTCTTTGATTGTGCTAGATTTATACAATGCAGTAAAAATTATCTTCATAGAGACCTGTGTCTAGACGACTAATAATTTTGAGAACGACAGCCAGTAGACGACCAATAATTTTGAGAGCGACAGCCAAACAACAGAAGAGGTTTAAGGTAATTGCTTTAGGAATATTGTGTGTATGCTTGATTGTTTTTCCTCAAAATCAATTGATTCTGATATGTTGGTTTGTCACACTGTTTTTTTTTTATACTGTGTTTTTCAAAAAATAATAACTTAACAAACAAAAGTGCTATTGAATTTGAATTTAAACTAAACTTGAATTGCCATAATAGAATTTGTGCTATTTTGTTAAAAAAAAAATTGTAAATTATTTTATTGAGATCGATGATTATTGTGAAATAATCTTCTATATATGTATTGGACATTGATCTCCGTTCATTCATTGTGCATGCTACATTTATACATCTATATATATATAAAAGCAAAATATAAGCAAGACAAGATGCCACGTGCCAAGCTATTAAAATAGCCACATGGTAATTTTTATGACAATATTAAAAAATATTTTAAGACAAAGTTAAATCTCTCTCTCTCTCTCTCTCTCTCTCTCTCT
>NW_025862769.1:0-1313 GCF_002878395.1 Capsicum annuum
TTGTAAATAAATAATAAGAAAATAAATGACAAACATAATTTATAACCATAAAAGAATGGTTATTTAATTTTAATAACTGATCGTGAATTTTCACCATTTTTGTTTTTGAATTTATTTTTTAAAATTATTTATTATATAATAAAAAAAGTCACAATATTGAATTAATTAACTTATATGATGATGATTTTTAAGAAAAAGAAAAACAAGGTGATCGGTCGTGACTTTTTGTCTAAAATAACACATAATTCATCAGTGTTGCTGATGCATCAAATTCCACATCTGTTACGATTGATGTATTAGCTGTTAGAAGAAATCAAAAAAGATATTAATATAGAACGTCTATTTTTTGCAACAGATGGTATATCTATTGCAACTGATGGTTTATCAGATTCAACAGATATACAATCTGTTGCCAGAAAATAAAAATGGTTATTATTTTATTAACGAATTTGAAAAGGTATTTTTTATTTATAAAATAAAAAAGTAAGAAAATTTGGATTAATGATATGATGATAGTTATTTTTTTAAAAGTATATTATATGTTGCAACAAATATATTATCTGATGCAACAGGTTCACTATTGTTGCAACAGTTGATATAGCTGTTGTCACAGATGATTTATCTGATGCAACCGATATCGAATCTGTTATCACAACTTAATAAAATTGTTCTTGGAAAGAACTAATTAATAATAATAATCTAAAAAATCATGACTTATCACAATATTTCTTAATTTAAATAAGTCATTACTTTTCACATTAATAAAAATATAATTAATAAATGGAGGTGACCAGTTAGATTATATGTTGCAACAGATAGATTATCTGATGCATCATATTTTATATTTGTTGCAACAGATGATATATCTGTTGTCACAGATGTGTTATCTGATGCAACAGATAGAGATCTGTTGCCACAACTCAATAAAAATGGTTCTTCAAAAGAACTAACTAATATTAATAATAATCTAAAAAGTCATGACTTATCACAACATTTATTTTCTTAATTTAATCAAAAATATAATTAATGAATGGAGGTGAATAGTCGTGCCTTTTTTTCGCTCATTCAAATTAAATCCTCCATAAATAGGTCCCTCCTTACTCAATCGTTCATTCAACTACACTCTATTTATTTATTGTATCTCATCTTGCATATTACACTCTAGAAGATCATGGCTGACCCAGTGTAGGATGTTGCTTTTCTGCAAGACGCCATGAATGAACATCGAAATCAAGTTCGTGACCTGCAATGGGAACTGGGAAGAGTTAGAGCAAGAATTCTCCGCGAGATACGCAGGTTGAGGAGGGCCTTGC
>NW_025862770.1:0-1418 GCF_002878395.1 Capsicum annuum
GGCAGGGGTTGATGTGTTGTTCAAACAGATTACTCATGTTGCAACAGATAAGAAGTTGATACAACAGATAAATAGATTGTTTCAATAGATGACTAGTTTGTTGCTTTGCTTGGCTCTGGTGTTTTAATTCGTACTCCCTCCATCTCAAATTACCCATCCCAAATTGAGATGCCACATTGATTAAGAAAAATAATTGATAACATGTCTAGTTTACCATAACCCACTGATCAGTTGGTGGGACATTAGACGTGTTTGAAATAACCATTGTTTGCTATTCAATCGAAATTTCACAAGAGAAGAAAGATTTTAACTCCGGTTGGCATATAGTCCCCCTATTAAATGATGTTTCCATTTTAGTTTGGAGAAAAAGTTATTACTACAAAGGGTAAAACATGAATTTTTTTTTAATATTTTCTTGATTAATGAAAAAGACAAGTAAAATAAGAAATCGAATTAGGAAATTTGGGATGGGTAATTGGACGTAAGGAATAATTTTGAATCCAGTAGCAATAACAAGTGCTGAAAACATATTGGTTATCTGTTGGGTTTGTGGTAGGGATTGATTTGTGTTGTTTCAAACAGATTAATCATTTGTTGCAATAAATAATTAGTCTGGTGCAACAGATAAACATTCTGATGTAACAGATAATTAGTCGGGTGCAACAGATAAACATCCTGATACAACAGATAATACGTTTGATGCAACAGATAATACAATGATGCAACAGATAAATAGTCTGATGCAACAGATAAATCTTCTGATGCAACAGATTACTCATCTGATGCACCAGATGATTGATTTGTTTAAATTGTGGGCACTTATGCTGGATTCATAATCGGGGTTCTATCCATTTTTTGGAAAAATAGAAGTGTACCCAGATGACAAATACAAATAAAAATCATAATTTTACTTACCAAAGTCACCTATGAAGTAATGCCAAAGTGGAAAGTGATGTAGTAAACAAAATTTGAGCTAAGAAATTGGTCAGATCGCAGCAGTAGCGTTGTACCAATAACAACAACAACAACAATAAATGGTCGACAAGAAGAAGATGAAGATGATAATGAAGTAGAAGATGATGATAATGAAGCAGAAGATGATGAATAAAGCAGCAGAAATAGAAACAATTAACAACAAAAATCGCTAAAAGAGAGAAAACAACAATGGATGAGAAGAGAGAGAAAGACGCCTTTTTTCTCCTCCGTTTCTCGTTATTTTAGGTATACATTGGGATCAAAGTATAAATTTAAAAACTTGTGGATTATTTTCAAACTTCCCCAACTTTCTTAATCCATAATAAAGTAATTGTCACCTCTAACTAATAATTAAGACGTGTCACCTACACCTCATTTTAAAACTCTTTTGTCACTTGTAGCCCAAACCCCCTAGTTAGTTGTACATTAAAATTGAATTGATG
>NW_025862771.1:0-1682 GCF_002878395.1 Capsicum annuum
AATCCTTAATGTAAAGTAATAATTGGATTAAAATATAATAAGAGATACGCATCCAGTAGCCCCTCAAACTTTGATCAAAGTTGTTACGATACACTCCAACTTCATAGGGGTCCTATACCCCTAAACTCAATTTTAGCATATTTTTATCACTCTTTTGTGCTGACATAGCACCTTTATTACATAAAATGGGATTCACATCAAAGGTGTCACATCAGCTATAAATATTGACAAAAGGCATCACGTCAGCTAAAAAAATTGATAAAAATACACTAAAATTTAGTTGAGGGGTAACAAGATCCTTGTGAAGTTAGAGTGTGTCGTAGCTAATTTGGTCATAATTCAGAGAATGCACCAAATGTAAGAACGTGTAACATTTTGAGACAGAAAATACTTTGTATGAGCATAGGAACTGAACAAACAGTAGTTTTTTCTTGATACTAACCCGATAAGATTTCTGTATTTGGGTGGTGTATTTGAATTCTTCCATTTCCAATCTTCGTTACAACATCAAAGACAAAGGCGAAGCCACGATTTGATGAGTTCGAAATTCTAGGATAGTGATATCAGGTGTTAGTGACTAAGTTCAAATTTAGTTTTTGTGTATAGTTAGTGAACTTGATATAAATACAAGGTTTGGACTGAAGCTACTGAATTAGGCCAACCCTGTATGTAACCTTCTGGCTCTATCCCAAGCAAAGATGATCCTTAAAAATTTTAGGGGTCGTTTGGTTGGGAAACTAGTTATCCTGGGATTAACTATCCCAGGATTAGATATCTCACCCTCAAGAAAGGATAAAAATAACACTATAATCCCGGGATAATTAATCCCCGGATGAGTTGTCTCATTTATTTTATCCCAACCAAACATGGGATAAGTTCATTTTAAAGTTAATCTCGAGATTAGTTATCCCTTATCCCTTCTACCAAACGACCCCTATCTAAAGGATTTCCATCTGTTTTTAGTAAGTACTGGATTAACGCTATTTTTTAGGGCTTAAGCAATGGACAATGATCCAACCTTCCCAGGACCCATGATACAGGATTAACACTGTTTTTGGTAACTACTGGATTAATGTTGGATTAACGATGTTTTGGGAATATACTGAATTAATGTTGGGTATGGTACTTTTGGTGCTGTAAGAGATGGACAATGATCGCGCCCAATGGTTGACCTAATGGTCAATGAAGTGGTTGAGAACTATGAGGTCTCACGTTCAAATCCGAGGAGAGATAGAAAAACACTAGCTTTCCATTTCTGCTAGCAAGAGTGGACAGAGTTACCTATTTGTTGGTGGGAGGGTTGCAAGTATCCTATGAAATTAGTTGAGGCGTGCAAAAAGTTGGCCCACTCACTATGTTCATTTAAAAAAAAATAGACAACTTTCTCCATGTAGCAACTCCTTGTTTTGTGGAAATAGACAACTCCTTGTTAGTATTGGAAATATTAGTAACTACTATACATAAGTAGTATTTTTTTGTTATGTCATCCAACTCCTTGTTTACTATGCGTTATCTTCAGCCGGGGGTCTATCGGAAACAGCCTCTCTACTTCTTCGAAGTAGCGGTATGGTCTGCGTACATCTTACCCTCCCCAGACCCCACTTTGTGGGAATGCACTGGGTTTGTTTGTTGTTAGTTGTTATACATAAGTAGTATTATACAGAAGCAATTCCAACTAACAA
>NW_025862772.1:0-4190 GCF_002878395.1 Capsicum annuum
GCATCTGATATGTATGTCCAGTATTCTCCTGTTCCTTGAGTATGTTCCGTCAATCAGTATCCTTAGCTTTGAAGTGGCATTTGAGCACGAATGTTTCTAAGGGGGAGATATTGTAAGACCCCATAAAATTCTATCATAGTCTGAGCACTAGAATCTGTTCAGTAAAGTGTTAATCCAAACATAAAAGGTTAAAAGTATTTTCCCAAGCGAAAAGTATTTTGAACCGTATAGAATTTCCCTAATATCATATATGTATGTCTATTATTAGAATTCAGTTTATGAGTAGCTTCAATGATGTATTCCATGCATCTGATATGCAAGTTTAGTATGAGAACTCAGAGTATCAGTAGTTCCAAATAAATAGTATTATTTTATATGCTCCCATTCCTTGAGTACATTCAGTCGATCAGTATTATTAACCGATCAAGCGTTATTCGAGGACGAATATTTCCATGGCAGAAATATTGTAAGACCCCACAAAATTCTCTTATGGTCTGAGGCTTAGAGTTTGTTCAATAAAGTGTTAATCCGGCCATAAAAGGTTTAGAAGTTTCTTCCTATGAGAGAAGAATTTTGAACCATATGGAATTTCCCTAATATAACATGTGCATGTCTATTATAAGAATTCAGCCTATGAGTAGCTTTAGTCATATATTCTATGTATCTGATATGCGTGTCCAGTATGAGAACTCAGAGGATTACTGTTTCCAACTTCGAGTCATGTTTCAGATGCTCCCGTTCCTTGAGTAAGTTCAGTTGATCAGTATTCATAGCCTATTAAACAACATTCGAGTATGAATATTTCTAAGGAGGAGACATTCTAAGACCCTAAAAATTTTCTCATAGTCTCAGCCTTAGAATGTGTTAAGGAAAATGTTAATCCAGTCCAAAAAGGTTCAGAAGTTTCTTCCCAAGCGAGAAGTACTTTGAACCTTATAGAATTTCGCTAATATCAGATATTCATGTCTATTATAAGAATTCATCTTTTGAGTAGCTTCAGTCGTATATTCCATGTATCTTATATGCATGTCTAGTATGAGAACTCAGAGTATTAGTTGTTCCAATTAAATAGTCAAGTTTCAAATGCGCTCGTTCCTTGAGTAAGTTTAGCCGATCAATATTCTTAGACTATCATGCGATATTTGTGGACGAATATTTTTAAGGGAGAAATATTGCAACACCCCAAAAAATTCTTCCGTAGTGTTAGCCTTAGATTTTGTTCAGTAAATTGTTAATCCGGCCGTAAAAGGTTGAGATGTTTCTTCCCAAGCGAGAAGTATTTTAAACCGTATAGAATTTCCCTAATATCAGATATGCATGTCTATTATAAGAATTCAGCTTATGAGTAGCTTCAGTTATGTATTCTATGCATCTAATATGCATGTCCAGTATGAGAACTCAGAGTATCAGTGGTTCTAATTGCATAGTCATGTTTCAGATGCTCCCGTTAATTGAATAATTTTAGTCGATCAGTATTTAAATCCTATCAAGCAACATTCGAGTATGAATGTTTCAAAGGGGGAGACATTGTATGACCCCGCAAAATTCTATCATTATCTAAGTCTTAGAGTGTGTTCTAGAAAGTTTAAATCCAGCACTAAAAAGTTAAGAAGTCTCTTTCCAAGAGGGAAGTATTTTGAACCGTATAAAATTTCAGTAATATCAGATATGAATGTTTATTATGAGAATTTATATTATCAGTAGCTTCAATCGTGTATTCCATGCATGTCCAGTATGAGAACTTAGAGTATTAATGGTTCCAATTGCATAGTCATGTTTCAGATGGTCCCATTCCTTGAGTAAGTTTAGTCGAACAGTATGCTTAGCCAATCAAGAGATATTCGAGGATGAATATTTCAAAGGGGCAATATTGTAAGACCACGCAAAATTTTCTTATAGTGTGATCCTTATAGTGTGTTCAGTAAAGTGTTAATCCTGCCCTAAGAGGTTCAGAAGTGTCTTCCCAAGAGAGAAGTATTTGGAAGAAAATAGAATTTCCCTAATATCAGATATGCATGCCTATTACGAGAATTCATCTAATGAGTAACTTCAATCGTGGATTCCATGATATGCATGTCTAGTATGACAACTCAATGTATCAGTGGTTCCAACTGCATAGGCATGTAGTAGATGTTCCCATTCCTTGAGTAAGTTTAGTCGATTAGTATTCTTAGCCAATCAATCAAGATTCGAGGATGAATGTTTCAAAGAGTGAGATAATGTAAGACCTTGCAAAATTCTCTCGTAGTCTGAGCATTAAAATGTGTTCAGTAAAGTGTTAATCCGGCCCTAAAAGGTTGAGAAGTGTCTTTCCAAGTGAGAACTATATTGAACCGTATAAAATTTCCGTAATATCAGATATGTATGTCTATTATGTGAATTCAGCTTATGATAAGCTTCAGTCATGTATTCCATGCATCTGATATGCATGTCCAGTATGAGAACTCAGAGTATCAGTGGTTCCAATTGCATAGTCCTGTTTTAGATGCTCCCGTTTCTTTAGTAAGTTCAGTTGATTAGTATTCTTAGCCTATCAAGCGACATTGGAGGACAAATGTTTCCAAGGGGGAGACATTGTGTGACCCCACAAATTCTCACTTAGTGTGAGCCTTATAATGTGTTCATTAAAGTGATAATCTATCCCTAAAAGGTTGAGAGGTGTTTTCCCAAGCAAGATGTATTTTGAACCATATAGAATTTCCTTAATATCAAATATGCATGTTTATTATGAGAATTCTGCTTATGAGCAGCTTCAGTCGTGTATTCCATGCATCTAATATGCATATCCATTTTGAAAACTCACAGTATTAACGGTTCTGATTGCATAGTCATGTTTCAGATGCTCCCGTTCCTTTAACAAGTTCAGGCGATTATTATTCTTAGTCTATCAAGCAACATTCGATGATAAATGATTCCAAGCGAGATACATTATTAGAACCCGCCAAATTATCTCATAGCAAGAGCCTTAGAATGTGTTTTGTAAAGTGTTAATCCAGCCTTAAGAAGTTAAGAAGTGTGTTCCCAGGCGAGATGTATTTTGAACCATATAGAATTTCCCTAATATAATATATGTATGTCTATTATGAGAATTCAGCTTGTGAGTAGCTTCTGTAGTCTATTCCATGCTCCTGATATACATGTCTAGTGTGAGAACTCAGAGTTTCATTGGTTCCAAATGCATAGCAATGTTTTAGATGCTTGTGTTCCTTGATTAAGTTCAGTCGATAAGTATTCTTAGCTCATCAAGCGGCATTCCGGGATGAATGTTTCCATGGTGGAGTTGTTGTAAGACCCCACAAAATTCTTTTGTAGTCTAAGCCTTATAATGTGTTAAGTGTTAATCTGGCCCCAAAAAGGTTAAGAACTGTCTTCCCAAGCGAGAAGTATTTTGAACCATATAGAATTTCCCTAATATCAGTTATGCATGTCTATTATGAGAATGCAGCTTATGAGCAGCTCAGTCGAGTATTCCATGTATGTGATATGCATTTCTAGTATGAGAAGGAGGAGTATCAATGGTTACAATTGCATAGTCATGTTTTAGATGCGCCCATTCCTTTAGTAAGTTTAGTCGATAAGTATTCTTAGGCTATCAAGAAACATTCGAGAATGAATGTTACCAAGGGGGAGACATTGTAAGACCCTACAAAATTCTCTCATTGTCTAAGCCTTAGAATGTGTTCAGTAATGTTTTAATTCGACCCTAAATGGTTGAGAAGTGTATCACCAAGTGAGAAGTAGTTTGAACCGTGTAGAATTTTGCTATTATCAGATATCCATGTCTATCATGAGAATTCAGCTTATGAGTAGCTTCTGTCCTGTATTCCATGCATCTGATATGCATATCCAGTATAAGATCTTAGAGACTCAGTGGTTATAATTGTGTAGTCACGTTTCATATGCTCCCATTCCATTAGTAAGTTCAGTCTATCAGTATTCTTAGCCTATAAAATGACGTTCGAGGATGAATGTTTCTAAGTAGGAAACAATGTAAGACCCTAGAAATTCCCTTATAGTCTGAACCTTAGAGTGTGTTAAATAAAGTGTTAATCCAGCCCTAAAAGGTTGAGAAGTGTCTTCCCCACCGATAAGTATTTTGAACTGTATAGAATTTATCTAATATTAGATATGCATGTCTATTAGAGAATTCAGCTTATGAGCAGCTACAGTTGTGTTTTCCATAAATCTGA
>NW_025862773.1:0-1032 GCF_002878395.1 Capsicum annuum
CATCTTCGCTCTGCTATCTGTTATAATATGCGGGACATATATGGCTAACTGAGTAAATATAAAAGAATACTCCTGAACTGTTATATTGCCCTACTTCAGATTTATAAACTCCAAAACTTTTGCTTCCCTCAAATCTAGTGGGAAGAACTAATCCAGAAAAGCAACTGCAAATGCCACTCATTTTATGGGCCCTGTATCTGTGGCCTTCTTTTCCTTTCACTGTTTGAACTAGGAGTAAGCCACATTATGTAACTAATATGCAGCTAACTCAGTACTCTCAATAGCAGTCAACCCCATGATATTGGTAACTTTCTGCAGCTAATCAATAAATTCCTGAAGGTCCTCATCTGACTTAGACCTGGTAAATGATGGAGGGTTCATTCGGGTGAAGTCCCAAATTCTGGTAGTAGTAGTGTTGGCCACTGGGTTGGCCAAAACGGCAGCTGGGCGTTCATACCGGGATACCACAGAATGAGACAGGGTGGTGAAGGCTGCTCTAAACTCTACGTGGGAGACATGCTCTCCCAAAGGATCTGAATGGACGGGCTAAAGGGCTGACTGGTCTCCCATTCCTCTTCTTTGAGTCCTCTTTGGAGGCTTATTCTATAAATAGAAGAGAAGATAGGATTAGAAATAGAGTGTAATTGGAGATCATGTTCACTCGCACGCCATGAATAATGAAAGAAAGGAAACTTTTCCTAGAACATCTCGTAGCCACCTGTCCATAAGTATGGCGTGCAACACACCCATATACAAGACTCTACTAGATGTGGCTTTTAGACTTCTTAGGATACTGTTGAACCTTAGGCTCTGATACCAAATTTGTAATGCCCCGAGTCTATACCTCGAATGCTATATGATGCTCATAATCTTGAAGGACCACAAGCTAACCCATGACTGGCACTTGCTGTAATAAATGTGTAATAAATACTGTAATAATTGCAGAAATAGGAGAAAACATATACAATAAGATTCAAATCTATAAATAAATCTGAATGCGGTATTAAAATACCAAAACTGAATATAAGTAAT
>NW_025862774.1:0-1489 GCF_002878395.1 Capsicum annuum
GTCTATGGGAGCAGGGACCCAGGATGGAGGTACCAATGTGACGGGGCACCTGAAAGATGGCGAGGAGCAAATCAAGGATCGAAGAAGGTCAAAACAGAGTAGTTTTATTCAAACTAATCATTTTTTTTTCGTGGATGCAAGGAACGATATACAAAATGAGTGTTTCTTTCAAAGAATCCCCAAGCAATTCGGGAGCCATGCCAGAGCATATAATGCTTAAGAACGGTATTTTTTAGTAGCTCAAAAATGGGTTTAATACCCATTTATGGAGGACCATTTGAATTGTCCATCTCATTTCTTGAGATCATGGAAGACAAACAAAGACGTCTTCTTTTCTTTACGAACATTGTATTTAGAATTTTTCTAAAAAATAGTTGCTAGCAAAAGCGACTTTATGTCTACTAATTGTCTACTTCAAGTACAGGTACATGTAGAAACCAAGACACAGACAAACAAACTCAGGTAGAACTATTTTTAAATTGCCAAGAGGTACATTTCAAGGACCATTTCATATCATTGCCAAGAGGGTCATTTCATATCATTGCCAAAAAGGCCATTGCATATCATTGCCAAGAGGGCCATTTCATATCATTGCCAAGAGGGCCATTTCATATCATTGGCAAGCGTCCATTTTATATCATTGCCGAGAGGGCCATTTCATATCATCGCCGAGAGGGCCATTTCATATCATCGCCGAGAGGGCCATTTCATATCATTGCCAAGAGGACCATTGCATATCATAGCCAAGAGGGCCATTTTATATCATTGCCAAGAGGGTCATTTCATATCATTGCCAAGAGGTTCATTGCATATCATTGCCAAGAGGGCCATTGCATATCATTGCCAAGAGGGCCATTCATATCATTTGCCGAGAGGGCCATTTCATATCTGTTGACATAAAAGACATAAATGTTAGCGTCAAGGATATCATTAATATTTTATATCTGTTGACATACAAGACATAAATGTTGGTCTCGAGGATATCATATCATTTTATATTTGTTGACACGTAAGACATAAACGCTAGTGTCGAGGATATCATCAGTATTTTATATCTATTGACATGCAAAACATAAATGCTGGCGTCGAGGATATCTTATCATTTTATGAATCAGCATCTGAATACATCAAGAGCACATGATTTGAAGGGACACCTTTAAGTCGGTGTCTAAAGATGGATGGTATATGAGATTTCCTAGAAATTAATAATTTGAGGGTCATCTATAAGTCATATTATTTGAAATTGGATAGTTTGAAAGATCGCCTATGATTTGATAGCCTATAGGTCATCCGTAAGACACAACAACATCCTAACCAAATAGTGTGCAAGATCGCCCAAAAATTGATAGTCTGAAGGTTATCCATAAGTCGCAACTAAATCCTTATCGGAGAATATGCGAGATTATCAAATTTATATGTTCAAGGGTTCTCTATAAGCCACGTCATATCCAAGATTAATTATGTGCAGGATTACCTAAGGACTAGCAAT
>NW_025862775.1:0-3006 GCF_002878395.1 Capsicum annuum
TTCTTTTCCAAATATGTTCTAGTCAAGGTCTATAAATATGTGTCATAGTCTAGTGCATGTATTAATGAAGTTGTACAAAATCTATGCTAGACTATGCTCAGTTTTGTCCTCGACCTGATATAGTCTTGCATAGACTCATAACTAGTTCCACAAATAAATCACTAGATTGTGCTAGATATTCATAGACCATAACTAGCACATATTTTGAGAAGGATTAATTAATTAATAATTGAATTTTATGAAATCGAATGAGCCTAAACAAGTCATGTGATCGTATAAGAGTCCACATAAATTTAAAGTGGTGAAACAACATGTGAGGTGATGAGCTGTGGTTGAACAAATGAATTATCCATAACATACTTGTGTTTTGGGTAAACATTGCCCCAAGCATGTTTGTTGTTCATGCACTAGCCATCCCAGTGGCGGACTCAAAATTTAAGGATTGTGGGAGCTTAAAAAATTAAAAAGCTGAAAAAAAGTAAAAAATTGTCTCAACGAGGTTCAAACCCGGGATGTTTTTTCCAACGGAGAACCCTAAGATAAATCTAAATGCCAATGCACCCAACCAACTTTTATTTTAGTGGGTGCTTTTATATCTTTTATATCTATTTTTATGTATTTTCTATGTAATTATACGTATTCTGCGTCAAGTTTACTAGGTGCCGGAGCACCCCAAAAAATCATATAGGTCTGCCTCTGACCCATCCTCACACATCATTGATCACCTTATTCAATTTACGTGGACTATCATACGATCACATGACTTGTTCAAGATCCTTTAATTGCATAAAATCTAATTATCTATTATTTTATTGATTAAAAATTCCTTCTCAAAATATGTGCTAGTTATGGTCTATGAATATGTAGCACAGTCTAGTGCGGTTATTAAGGAATTAGCTCTTAGTATATGCTAGATTGTCTATCTATTCGGTTAAGCATCTACGAAAATCCTGAGAAGGCATCAATTATAAATAAGGTCTATGAAACAAGACTAGCTGTATAAAAAAATGAAAATGTCAGATTTTTATAATGGTAAAAAAGTACACGTCAAATCAACACCCAACGGTAATATCTCACTTTTTTCTTCTATAAAAGGAAGGCTATTTTATTGTTAACACTCTCATTTTTTTTGGATTTAATTTTTGTTAACAACTAGCATGTCTTAAGCATCCCAAAAATCAAATGCAAAAGTGTCCTACATATGTCATTGTGGCAATCCAGATGTTTTTAGGATGTCACGTACTGATTCGAATTCAGGCCAAAAATTCTTTAATTGTGTGTTGGAAAGGATAATGGTGGATGCTCTTTTTTTCAGTGGCTTGATGAAGACTCACCGATGAGCTGCCCATCGACATCAAATTGTTTAGGCACTTCCAAGTTTTATATACTCCAAAGTGTTCGGAAATTCGAAGAAAATAGAGATATACTCATGACATTGCTAAAAGAAGCCGAAGAGCAAAGGTTTACTTGAAAGGATTGCTAAAAGAAGTCGAAATGGAGAGGGATCAAGTAAAACAAAGGCTAATTTTGGCTGAGGAAAAAGAGAAAGGCCTAAAAAATTTATTGTATGGTTTGTTATTGTTGTTGGCTTTCTGGAAAGGTGTAATAGGGATATAAGAAATTGAATAAATAGATGTAAGGTTTCTTAAATGAATCCTGGGTGTAATCTATAATTAATAGAGAATTATGTCTACGTCTTTTATCATCGACCTCTATAAACCATGATAGTTCCAGTAAGTAAATATATGATTTACTCAATCGATAGTATGTTAAGTCTATAAATATAAAGAACATATTCTATTATGTTTCCAATCAACCACTATAAATTAGGACAACAACTGAACTGGTACTGCAATGCAACTAGTTGTTTAATCTAATGAGACAATGGAATAACTGAACATTATTTCATCAGTAAAGAACAAATCACTAAAAAAATAGGTGAAATATATGTAATTCAATTATCACTAAAGAAAAATCACTAAAAAAACAAATCATTAAGAAAGTTGTTTGTTTCAAATCCACAAAACTACTTGTTTTCTTGATTGAGTTCCGCAACAATGCCCATCACATCCACTTCTTTTTCTTCCTGTTTCTTCTCCTCTTCTTCAACTTCTTTCTTCTTATTTTCCTTCTTTTCTTCTTCTGTTGATTTCTTCTCTGCTTCAATGTTTTCAACCTCCTGTTCGACCACTGATTTTTCTTCAACTGCTTTCTCGTTTTTTTCTTCTTCTTCTAATTTCTTTTCACCATTTTCTTCTTTTGTTTCAGCTATTATCTCATCATCTATTTCTTTTTCTTCTTCTTGTTCTTCTTCTTCTTCTTCTTCTTCATCTGTTGTATTCTCCTCTTTCGTTTCTTCTTCTTTCTTCTCTTCTTCACCTCTTTCATCTGCTGCAGCCATGTCCGTCACTATGACTGTAAGTTCTTTGAGGTTTACTTAATGCCAACTAAAAGGGGGGTGTTGAGGTGCACTGTATTATTTTTAAAGGATTACTAAACATATGCAACAAAATTAAATTGTAAGAGCAAAAAACAAATTAATTTACCTTCTTCTTATTGCTTCTTCTTATTTTTTTTGATTCTACACAGCCTCTCATCTCTAATAAAAAAAGAAATATCCAGTAGACTTTTCTTGAGCAAGGCAACGCGCTCGCACAGGTCATCGTCATTAGAAGCGTCTGGTGAGGTTTTGAGTCCACTTGAACCAGCATGATCACAAGCGCGTGGTGGACTTGGAACATAATGGTGGCCACCCAAATCTTTGTCTTCGTCTGTGACCTCCGCTGATGAAGTCAGGACAGTCACGCCTTTTATCTGCGCCTTCAACGCATCGATGGACATATCCTTAACTTTGTCTGTGTATGGCTTAAAAGTTTTCATGTATCTTTGCTCTATCTCACGGACAGTAGGGGTAAGGTACGGGTGCACAATCTACAAAAAAATAAAAATAAATTACAAGACATTCACTAATATCATAATAAGTATACTTTTACCTTTGTGTTGTTT
>NW_025862776.1:0-3713 GCF_002878395.1 Capsicum annuum
GGATCCATGGATTAAGGTTTGATATGCTGCTAGGTACTTAAAGGGTTTAAAGAGTAGTAGGACTTCTTGAAATTCTATTGTTTTAACTTAAAATCTATTGGTTGCAAACAATAGGTTATGCCTTAAGTTTCTTTGCTTGAACAGAGAAATAGACTAGAGGACATGAATTATCAATAGGGACTCGGAAGCTACCAACTTTTTGTTTAATGATTAATGCCGTAACTGGATTAATCTACCTGAGATAACATCCTGTTGGAAATAGATAAGTTATCTAAGTTTGAGAGAATTAGATAATAAATTGTCTGGTGAGGTCGAGAGATAAGTTAGATAGTATAGTCGTCAGGGATATTCTGCTGTTCTTACTTACTTTAAGAGTCTTAAGCAGTACCTAGTATCTGTAAATTCCTGAAACCCACAGTGAACATAACTCTGGTTTTCCATTTATATTGATTACAAACATTAATATTAAAACCCCATTTTATATTTTTGTATCATTTGTTTTAATTTAACTTGTAGCTATAATTTCAAACTAGTTTAATCTCCACCCACATTGTTCCCTGTGGATTCGACCCCGACTCCAAAGTTGGGTAAATATATTAAAGATGACTGCCTTACACTAATTTGAGGTGTAAGTTGGGTGTTATAAAAAATGGCGCCATTGCCGGGGAACAATTTGGCGTATTGAGTTGGTTTGGAATTTTACCTTTCTTACTTGAATTCGAACTTATAAATATTTGTTTGTGATTTCCTTTGTTTTGTATGTTAGGTAGATTTTCTTTATTTTTGCTTATTTCTTACTATGGCATCATGGAATGAATATGAGTTTGATGGTTGGAAATCTTATCTGGATGATCCATGTCCATATTGTGATAGACCCCACTTTTGGCATGACTGTAGATATGCTCCCCGGAGAGAGATGTGTGCACCATCTCCATCCTATCGGGTGTATAATTTTTCTTTATGTGGTGGTCAAGATAGACATTGGAGTGATTGCTTAAATTCCCCCTCCCCCTATTGCGCTAACCTAAGTTCTAATTCTTCTTATGAGTATGACAGGTCTTATGGTCAAGAAAAGGAAGAACGCAACACTGGAAAGAGTGACATTGAAGCTATGCTTCAACTAGTGTTGGATCGTATAGACACAACAAATGATACCATAAGTGACATACGTCAAGATATTAGGGCATTTAACGAGGGAAGAGAAAGAATAGAAGAGATGGATATCAAGGTTAATCATCCAAAACACTTTTCTACATTATGTTTAGATGATATCTTGTCTGTGGAATCATTTAAAATAATGGAAGAGTGTGACGATGAAGAGCAATATTCCTATACTGATGATGAGCTTGATGTTGATCAACCCTTGGAGATTTCCCAACCAACCGAGCCAACCATGAGGGATGATGCCAAGATTGAGAAAATGATGCTAGAGGCAAAAGAAGAAGCCAAGCCAATCTCTTATGAAGACTCTATCCCATTCAAAGTAAAAATGTTGAGAAGATGAATAAAAGTGAGTGTGTCGAGGTAGTGTAAATTTTGAAGTAGGATTTGTTGGGCCACACTCAAAGAATTTTTCCACATTATGTTTTGATGATATCTGTCTGTGGAATCATCTAAAATAGTAGAAGACTATGAAGATGAGGAACAAGAATCCTATATTCTTTATTTTACACTTGTTAAGCAACACAAAAACACACCTTACTTTAAAACTGATTTGTTTACAATATATCATCCATTACTCGGCTTCTTAATCTTTGTACCACCTCCATATGAGCGAGGCAAGAAGATGGACTCTAAGTTGGGGGTGAAGTTCATATCCTCAAGATGGAGAAAAAAACTGAGTTGGGTCGTGCCACGACACTAAATTAGGCGCTTTTTGAGAGGCAACCCAAGATATTTTATTGTTTGTATTTGTATTGTATGATTGACATCAGATTTTTGCACCCATGGTACCACAGGTATGTTTCTAACTCTTTTGTTTGAG
Source organism: Capsicum annuum (assembly GCF_002878395.1). NCBI lineage: Eukaryota > Viridiplantae > Streptophyta > Magnoliopsida > Solanales > Solanaceae > Capsicum > Capsicum annuum. Next base: position 1,985 of record NW_025862776.1, read on the forward strand.
ATTAACACGGTGGGAACACTGCATGATATTAAGTTGAGGGTGGGGCTACTTGTGGGTTTGATGTCCTCCTGGGGTGTTTGTTGCCGTACCTCTTTTCCCCGGAGTCTTGTTCTTAGTAGAGCTGGCATGTTTAGGTGTATTGTGTTTGTTTTGTAAGGTATGGTGGTTAACTGGAGAAAAATAAGTATCTAGAGCAGTTGACATATTTTTGTTGATTTTTAAGACTGATAAACACCTCTTCGTTGGTATGTTTTATAACTATGTGATATGCATTTATATGTGGATACTGTGTATCTTTTTATGACATTAGTACTAGGGACATGATAATCACTGCTAACAATTGCATGAACCGAATGGGTAGTAGGTTGTGATGTACCATTGTGCCATGTGTGTTGTAAGGTCTTACTCAATTCCCTGTGTGTGTTGAATCTAGAACTTGCCTGGTTAGTGTTACCTTGGTTGAAAGATAGGGGTTCGGAAAGAATTATAGGCCATTTTGGTTTTTAAGTCACTTTTTGGCCAAAATGACCTTCCTTGTATGCATGATATCTCTTGATCCCTATTTTGAGCCTGAATTAACCATTTCTTTCTATGACACCTATCACCTTCCCATTTAGATCATAATGAACCTGTTTTGGCCCTGGTCTTCCTTGGACACTGTGCACCTTGACTTAAGTAAACAACCTAAGTTGAGGGTGGCTATCATAGGGGTGCGTGATGTAAATTGGGTATGAAGAAAGGTAGAATAAAAGGAAAAGAATAAGTGAAAAAAAAATAAAAAGTTGGGCGGTGTGGAAGAAGAATAAGAAAAGAAAAAGAATGAAAAAGAAAAGTCACATCCATCCTAATAATGTGTGATCAAGAAAAGGAGAAAAAGAAGAAAAAGGTTAATAAGTGAACCCCAAAAGTTAAGGTAGTGCCAAGGAGGCTTAGTTACTCTAAATGCCATTGAATATCATACCAGGCCTTAGCCTACATTACAAGTCGAAGAAAAAACCTATAGTGACCCTAACTTACCTTTATGGACACCTTGGTAATGAAAATAAGGGAAAGCATATGGTATTTGACATGCATTGATTGGAATTTCTTTCTGAGAGTGAGTGTCTCTTGACCATCCCCGTATTGACATGCTTGAGTTCATATATGAGTGAGGAGGGACTTCTTTGTTGTAAGGGCACATTGGTTGCATTGCTAGCTGTTTACTTGTTTGGGTAGTGTAACTTATACATATGCATGGTTATTGTTGTTAAATTGATGCCATATCTTGATTCATTTGGGTCACATTGTTAAGCTTCATTGATAGGCACAATCGGATTTATAAGTAATTGAACGTGGAAAGTGGCATGAGTTTTGAGCTAAGCTTGATAATCAACTGTATAGGTATCTTATGTGTCTCTTGGTTAAGCATCATAGTATGGTGTTATCTAGTTGCTTGAGGACAGGCAATTGTTTTAAGTTGAGGGTGTTGATGTGCTAGATTTTTGTAGCACATTTAAGACTTTTTAACTTGAAATAATTGTAAGTTCTTAAGTAATTATCGGTGTTTTTGATGTTATTTCTTAAGATGTTGTAGGAAAGTCAAGATGCATGGAAATAAATAACAATAGCGCAAAACAGCCGAAATCTGAGCAAAAAGAGCTGGAAACATGGTTGATGACAACCGTGATAAGTCGTCAGCCTTGTGATAGGCTATCAGCATTGGCGTCAGCCTTAACCAGGGAGTTACAGT
>NW_025862777.1:0-2562 GCF_002878395.1 Capsicum annuum
CCTTCCTAAGCAACAAAAAGTCAATCTGAGTCTTGGCTAACCTACTGTGAAAAGTAACTAGATGCTCCTCCTTCTTCAGGAAGCAGGAATTCACTACCACCAAGAGGAATACTAAGAGTACTGACATTGAAAAGACAAGACAAGACTGCTCAATGAACTCACTTTTGAGATATCCAAGAAATATTTTTTATCGCCTTTAGTAGTAAGTACTACTACTTAATATTATCAACTCGGACCAGAAACTTTTTGCTTTAAAATTGAAAAAGATAAAAAGATTTTCAAACAGATATGTCATCTGTTGCAACATATATAAATATCTGTTTAGAAATCCAAAAAGCTCAGTCATCTGTTACAACAGATATAAATATCTATTCAAAAATCCCAAAAGCTCAGTATCTGTGACAACAGATGAAAATATTCATTTGATAATTAATAAAATCAGATATGTCATCTGTTAAAACAGATATAAATGTTTTTTAAAAAATTTCCAATAGCTCAGTCATCTGTCACAACAAATGCAAATATCTATTTTATAATTAAATCAAATATGTCATCTGTTGCAATATATATGTACCTATTTAAAAATTTTCAATAGCTTAGTTGTTTGTTGCAACAGATTTCATAGCAATTGATTTAGGTGGAACTAGGGATGAATGAATGAACTTACAGGGTCAACTATAAATCCAATCGAGTCTTTGTAATTGCATGGCATTAGTATTCCATTCATACCGGCCTGAGTTGTCAATCGATTACTCTAAGTTGAAATGAGTTCACATCAACTCAATGTTAGGATAGTGATAGTACCTAAGTTGATTGAGGTGGAACTAGGGATGAATGAGTGAGATCGTAGGGTCAACTACAAATCCAATCAGGTCTTTGCAATTGTATAGCATTGATATTGCATTCATCCCAACCCGAGTCATTGATTGATCACTCTGAGTTGAAATGAGTTCTCATCAACTCAATGTTAGGATAGTGATAGTACCATAGTTGATTTAGGTCGAACTAGGGATGAATGAGTGAGCTTGTAGGGTTAACTACAAATCCAATCGAGTCTTTACAATTGCATGGCATTGGTATTGCGTTCATCCCAACTTGAGTCGTCGATCGATCACTCTGAGTTAAAATGAGTTCTCATCAACTCAATGTTAGGATAGTGATAGTACCTAAGTTGATTTAGGTGGAACTAGGGATGAATGAATGAGCTCGTAGGATCAACAACAAATCCAATCTAGTCTTTGCAATTGCATGGTGTTGGTATTGCGTTCATCCCGACCCGAGTCGTCGATCGATCACTCTAAGTTGAAATGAGTTCTCATCAACTCAATATTAGGATAGTGATGGTACCTAAGTTGATTTAAGAGGACCTAGGTATGAATGAATAAGCTCGCAGGGTCAACTATAAATCCAATCGAGTCTTTGCAATTACATGGCGCTGGTATTGCATTTATCCTGACCCGAGTCGTCGATCGATCACTCTGAGTAGAAATGAGTTCTCTTCAACTCAATATTTTAAAAACTATATCTTTTAAAAATTTTAAAATTAATTAAGATCAATTCGGATCAAATTAGCAATTTCAAAACTTGTCATTCTTTTCAAAAATTACAAGTCAACCCATACAAATCATCCATTTGTGCAAAAAACTTTTCATTTAAAATCTTAAGTTCTCGCTCTTGTCTCTCTCTCTCTCTCAGAGTGTCCTCTCCTTCTAGACAATACAAATAACAACTACTTAACATATTGCTCAACCCCTCAAAACAGGTCAATTTTCTTCCTATTTACGACTATATATAGTTATTTTTTCGACTTTATTCCCACTTGTATTTGTTGTTTTCTCTATCTTCGCATGTAACAGAGTTCAAGAAGAGTTCTACATTTGTTCTTTATCCTAAAAAATAGGGCTTTTTAGTTAATGATAAAAAAGAAGACTTTTAGTTGTATTATCTTCGAGAATGGATTAACAATTTTGAGATTTGATGCTAAAAAAGTAGGAAGCACCCGAGAAAACCCTAGTTTTTCTCTCAGTTTTTTGTTGGCTATCGTGGTATTGTTGGATGGTGTTTGTGGTGTTGTTGGTGGCTGTTATTGGTGGTGTTGGTATTTGTATTTTTTGGCAGTGATGTCGGTGGTCTTGGTATTGGTATTGGTATTGGTATTGGTGGCATTGGTGGTGGTCTTGGTGGAATTGGTTGTGGTGGTGGTGGTCCATCTGTTGTAATAAGTGAAAGATATGTTGGGAGATATTAAATAGGTCTTCAAATGGATTCCCCATCTGTTCCAACTGATGGGTTATCCATTGGAGTATTATCTTTTAATATGGCAGAGAATAATTTATTAAAACTTCTCCACCTATTGCAACAGGTAGAATATCTGTGGGGAGATATTAAATAGGTTTTCAAACAAATTCGGGTTCCCCATCTGTTCCAAATGATGGGTTATCCGTTGGAGTATTTTTTTTGGTTATGTGGTAAGAATAATTTTTTGAAATTTGTCTGACCTTTTTTAAAAAAAATTATGCAGACATCAAAAGCAATGTATTTTTTATTTTTCTTTTGTTTGTA
>NW_025862778.1:0-1702 GCF_002878395.1 Capsicum annuum
TTGGACCAAAAGGTTCATACTAAATGGTTGACGATTGAAGCATATCTGTATAAAATGGCTAATCCATTTGATGTACAATATGTTGAAGGAATTTCTCAACAAACCATTGGTAGCCTGTAAGTATAAGTGTCATGATTTAGTTTCATTCCACAAATTTCACAGTGCTTGCATGAACTGCAAGATATGGATTATCTATTTTTTTAAAATGCAGAAATTGTGGTTCTTTTGTTGCCACTTACGCCGAGTATTTGAGCGATGGATTACAAGTACCAAACGATGGACTTGATGCCAAATTACTCTGTAAAATATATGCTTCTCTTTGATTGAAATACAGAGAAGCGAAAGCTCAGAAGCTATACGCAAGCTACGTTAAATATCCACGACAACCAAAGCCAAATTTCGTAACACCAGATGAACCAAAAACTTGTCCATATTGATTATATCTTTATATCTTGAATCCGTCAATGTAATAACCTATCCTCCTTGGTCTAACTTGTTAATTTATTTGTAGAGTAGATCATTTGCACCCATAATGATTTTTTTTACATTTCATTTATTTGTTGAATTATTTCATGTAATTTTCTAAGGCTTCGATTTATTTTATGCTGTCTATGATTATAATTTTATCCTTACTTTTGAACATGTTGATTGAAATGGAATACTAGATTCAAATATCACAACAGATATTACATCTGCTGCAACAAATGACATATCTTATCAAACAAAATATGTTGCAACATTAGGTCATCTGCTGGAAATTATATAACAGGTCTTCCTACTTTTTTTTATTTTCTACAACATATTACCGATCAGTTGCATTAGATATATTATATGTTGTAACAAATTGTATATCTATTGTGATAGACAGAATGGAACATCTGCATAATACAATAGATGATCAACCTATTCCAACAGATAATTAATCTGTCATAACAGGTAATATATCTGTCACAACAAGTACTATATATGTTATAACAGATACAATATATGTTACAACAGATATAAAATCTATTACATTATAAAAATTCAACTTTGCCAGACAGAGAAATTATTGTCACTACATGTAGAGTAAAGTGGCTTGAAATAAACAATTGTTAACATTTTCGACTCCATCTTTGTATATATTCTTCTTTATACATGAGCTCCAACCATTTATTTAGGTCATCTACTAGAAATTATATAACATGCCTTCCTACTCTCTTGATTTATTGCTATAGATTACCTATCAGTTGCAACAGATATATTATATATTGCAACAGATTGTATATCTGTTGCGAAAGACAGACAAAGAAACATCTGCATAATGCAATAGATGACCAACCTATTCCAACAGATAATCAATCTGTAACAGTAAGTATTATATCTATTACAACAGATATAAAATCTATTGTATTATAAAATTTCAAATTTTGCAAGACATAAAAATTATTGCCACTACATGTAAAGTGAAGTGGCTTGAAATGAAAAATTGTTATCATTTTCATTTCTGTCTTTGTACATATTCATTATACACTGGCTTCAACCATATTGTTAGTACCCCATAAGCCCAAACCTATTGCATCTCTCCCACATTGTCATCGCACATACCGATCATTTCTGTGCCGATCAACAAACACTCGATGTATGTAAGTGAGAACGGACCGCACGCTGCAGCAGTTCTATTTCTCTGGAGCTTGATTTTCTTATTTTGAACTTCAAAATC
>NW_025862779.1:0-11532 GCF_002878395.1 Capsicum annuum
CTTCAACCCCCGATGACTTCTACCTCCGGCGACAAATAGTTGGGCTTCGAGTTCCCCTCTTTTCTCCCTTCAACCCCCGGCGACTTCTACCTCCGACGATAAATAGTTGGGCTTCGAGTTCCCCTCTTCAATTCAATCAACCTGTCTCTCATCCCTCTCTCGACAGCTTCTCTCAACTCTCTCCCGACCAACTGTTCTGTAAATTTCTCATTTCAATCCTCGGCGATTTCAGCATCTGACTATAAATAGTTGGGCTTCGAGTTCCTTTTCGACTTCAACCTTCAATCGACGTGACAGCCTTGCTCTCTGGCCACAACAACTTCAATTCTTCATTGTTCCTTTTCTTCTTTCACAGGTAAAAATTTATGACCTTTTAAGTTTTAAAGAAAACGAGGAACTTGAGCCAACTTCTCTTATAGTATTGGTTAACAATTTCAATATTTGTTGCATTAATTTGAAATGCGGTCTGAAATGGCCTTTTTATTGTTTGTGTTTATAAAAACAAAACGACAATTTGGTTTGATTTGTTCTGTTCTTGTTCTTGGTAAAAATGGTGAAATTACTGTATTTTGTTAAACAAAATCGTGCTACTGTTTTTTATTTCCTTCGACAGATTACCCATCTGGTGCAACATATTAACCATCTAAGCAATAGATTTATTATATGATGCACCAGATCAACCATCTGATGCACCAGAGGAACCATCAGATTACAATTCTAATGCAACAGATTAATAATCTGATGCAACAGATTAACTATCTGATGCAACAGTTTTACCATATGTTGCAACAGATTAAGTATCGGATAAAAAATCTGATGCAACTAATTAACCATCTGGTGCAATGGAAGAACCATCAGATTAATGATCTGATGCAACAGATGAACCTTCTGTTGGATAAAATCCCATCAACTCTTCCTATAGGAAATGTCCAAGACTTGATTTTTCCAACTGATCATTCATCTGCCACGATAAACGACCCTATGTTGGAAGAAATTTAAATAATATTGACCATTGATAACTGTTCCAACAGATCACTCATGTGTTGTTACAGATGTGTGACTTATTGCACAGACCATTCATCTTTCTTAACAAATGAGTGATATATTTTGTAATGTCACAACAGATTACTCAGTCGTTGCTGCAGGTTAGTTAACTACTCTAACAGATCACTCATATGTTGCAACAGATGTGTGATCTGTTGCACAAACCATTCATCTTTCTCAACAGATGAGTGATATATTTTGTATTATCGCAACAGATTATTTAACTATTCCAATAGATCACTCATATGTTGCAACAGATGATGTCACAATAGTTGTGTGATCTATTGAATAGACCATTCATCTGTCTTAAAAGATGAGTGATATGTTTTGTAATGTTGCAACAGATTACTCATCCGCTGCAATAGTTTGGTTATATGCTGCAATAGATATACTACCTGGTACAACAGATCGGTGATCTGTTGCAACTATTATTTTACTATTTTGCTTGTTTGATTTACTGTTATCCTTTTTTAAAGATGCATTAATCAACAATAATAATATATTATATGTTCCTGCTAATTTTAGATAATATGGTTCCCAAAAGAACAAAAATCAAATCAAGTCCAAGTAAAGGAACAAGTGAAGCAGCTAGGCTACATCCACCACTCTATGAGCTTGCTTTACAAGGGTTATCTCAATCGGGAGCAGAATATGATGAACACGGGGAGGAGGAATATTTTAAAAGAGATGATGCAGATGTTAATAGCCCTTCCATCGAAGAGCTAGTCAAAGCCTTTAGCATTGATCGTTATCCTGTAAGAATGCAGTGCGATAGTGCCGCAGATTTAATGGGTGATTTCGTGGTTAAGTCATCCATGAAAAAATCTTTCGACGCCTTCAGAAAAATACTTCGAGAACAAAAATTGAATGCTTATTTTAGGGACAATTGCTTTGGAAAATATCTTGATTTGCCGGAGGACAACAATGCTCGTTTCTAAATGAAAATGGTATATGAACTACTCAAGTGTAGGTTTATGTATGAAAATAAAGATAAGATGGATGAGGTGTGGATAAATTATTGTGGCATGCCTGTTTGTTTTGGTTGGAAGGAGTTTGTCATAGTTACTGGACTAAAATGTTATCCTCCTTCTCAAGTTATACCTATTCTAACCCAAAAAAATACCCCGTACACCCCAAAAAGGCAAAGGCAAGTCGTGTGATCGTGATGACCTAGTGTCCATTGTTGGTCCAAGCTTCAAAAACAAAAATTTGATAGAAGCGTTGAAAGGTAAAGGACTTCAAAGAATCACAAGCAGTCATTGTGCTTGGTTTGGTTTGTACATAATAGTTGTTGGGCGAGAGACGTTAACAACAACATAAGCCTCGGTTTAATAAAACTCTCTGAGGATCTTGATGCGTTTAACAGCTATCCTTGGGGGTATGAAAGCTTCAAAATGACTGTTAAATATTTGTTGACTCCGTTAACGCCAAAGACAGTCAACTTATATGGCTTCCCATAGGCTTTCATGGCAAATGTTTCTTTCTTCTATTATGATATCATTCATTTTTTTCGCTCAATAATGATTTTGATTTATTGACATTATTTTATAGGCTTGGGCGTTTGATGTCATTTCTTATTTGAGACAACAAGTGAACCACCAGGAAGGAGTTTCCTGTCCAAGAATCTTGAGATGGTTGTCAGCCAAAACTGATAAAAGTGCAAAATTTCTTGATCTCTTCAACCCCCTGAAGGATGCAGTAAGCATAATTATAATTAAGTTTTTTCTTTTAATCAATGATTTTTTTAATGATCTAATCATCATTCTAATATATGTAATGATTTATGTTAGATTGTGCATCCGTCGCTAGTTTCGATCAATCGAGAGTTGAAGATACCATTTTTTCTTACTTTACGGTCTGTTCAAACTTTATCGGACCCTAAGGTCATCGACAGAATAAAAATAGAATTGTTTGGAGTAATAACCATTACAAGAAAAATAATTTTGGAGGGTGGGCTTGTTGTTGTTGTTGTTGATGGTCTTAGTGGTGATGGAGCTGTTGGTGGTGGTAGTAGTGCTGCTGTTGGTGCTAATGATGCTCCTCTTATAGTATTTAAAGCAAACCATTATGAGTATGATATACTGGTTATACAGATTTAGCCTCTCCCAGCGAATGTTCTGCATGCAAATGTCAAGACTGCAGGGCAAAACATGATGTAGTGATTAATGTTATTAATGCATTAACTACTTCTGTAAAGGAATTAACATCTAAGAGGGATCTCATTCCATCAGAGAGGATTTTATTTTCATCCGCTCCATTAGAGATTGGGGCTAAGAGGAGAAGAAAAGTGCTTTCCAGGGCATTATCAAGCATCCAAAAAAGCAAAATTGTAACTCCTCTGTCTGTGTGTTGCACTGAGCAACGTACAATGTCCAAAGAAGAGCAGCACGAGCTGAAGAAGGTGAATATATTATATGTCTTTCAACTGACAAAACAAACAAACACATATCTGTTTCAACAGATGACACATCTACTGAAAATTATCAAATAGATATATACATTTGTTGCAACAGTTGACTAACCTGTTGCACCAGATACTTTATCTAGTGCAACATATGTCTTGTCCATTTTAGCAAATCAAACAGCTCTTTATACCGCTTTTATTTGTACCAACAGACGACCTATATGCTGCAACAGATGATTCATATGTTGCAACGGATGATTCATCTGTTGGAAATTATCACACAGGGTCTTTCTCATGTAGAAATTTATCCCAACAGTTAATTCATTATTGCAACAGAAATATAATTTGTTTGGAATAATTTAAAACGGGAAGAAGACCTGTTGATTTGCTAGAAGAGATGAGTTATCCTTTTCCATTTTGTTGTATCTCCATGATTAGCATTGACCAATTCTGGTTTTCCAGGTGGATGTAGAAGAAGCTACTGCTAAACAGCATTAACAATATGCTACTCTCTTTATGGAAATACGGAGAACATAAAGTGCAGAAACCGTACGTAAGCGACAATAAAGATCCACGACGAGCAAAGCCGAATTTCATAGCACCGGATGAAGAACAACTTTCCCATACTGAGTAGATCTTTATAGCTTGAGCTTGTCAAATCAAAGCAATTCTTGGCAGTATACTTAAATTGTTGTTGATGTATTTGTTGAGATTTGTACCCATAATAATTTTTTTACATTTCATTTATTTGTTGACTTATTTCAGCTAATTTTTGAAGGGTTCGATTTATTTTATTTTGTCTACGAATTTTATTTATTCCTTAGATTTGAACTTATTAATTGAAAAGGAATACTAGATTCAAATATTGCAATAGATAATGTATCTGTTGCAACAGACGACACATCTATAGGAAAAAACAAACAGATTTAGACATATGTTGCAACAGGTAGGTGATCTGTTAGAATTTATCAAACAGGTCTTCCCACTATTGCAACAGATAGACTTTAGATAAAAACATTGAGATAATGCAACAGCTGACCAACCTATTGCAACAGATAAACTATATGTCAGAACAGGTAGAATAACTGTTACAACGGATGGAGAATCTGTTGCATTATAAAAATTCAACTTTTGTTGGACATAAAAAATTATCACTACGTGTAAAAAGGTTAAAGTGAATTGAATTGAAATAAAAAAGACGCAACCCATCGACAGTGTTCAGTTCAAACACCAAAAATAAGATAGGCCTCAAGTAAACAGTGTTCATTTTAAACACGTAAAATAAAATAGGCATCAAATGTGTCAGTGTCAGTCTGGCAGATTTCGCTAACTTGCCGTCACTTGGCCTCCAACGGTTATTCCCCACCCCCCCTCCATTATCTTATATATTCATCTTTCTCCTAAAATTTAATCCTAAATTCCCAAATTTTCCTCTTCATCGTCATCTTTTATCTATTCAAATTATTTCTTTTCTTTTTTCCAACTGAGCTTGACAATGTCAAGCGCATCTTCCACTATTTTTTTGTGATAAAGATTTTCGATATTGTAAGTGAGGTCATGAAGCTCTGTTAAAGACTTCTTGGACTCAACAAAATCCGTGTTGTAGGTTTTTTACTTGTAAGATTTCAAAGGTAATATTTTTTTATTTAATTAATTAATTAGTGACTTATAATTATTTTGTAATTTTGTTCTTTTTTTTATAAAAATTGGGTGGATGCGATTACTTTGATTGGTATCAGAACGACACCCTTCACAAGCAAATCGTGTAATCTGGGGTTTGTTGAACAAAGTCAAGGCTTCTGAAGAGAAATAAAATCGAGCAAGAAGATACTACATTGTTGCCATTATTGCTACTGGTTTAGTGTTGTTGGGAACATGGATATTCAAGCCTAATTGTTGAAATTTTCATGGTGGTGTGTATATTTACTACTGGTTTGGTGTTGTCGAGCACATGGACATTCAAGCGTAACTGTTGGAAAATATCAAAAAGATTTAGGCATATGTTGTAAAATTTAGGTCATCTGTTAGAAATTATCAAACAGGTCTTCCCACTGTTGCAACATATTAGACTTAGATTATTAGATTATTCATAGAAATAACATCGCCGTAATGCTACATATGACCAACCTATTACAACAGATAAACTATCTGCCAGAATGGATTAAAGATATTTTACAACAGATTTACAATCTAATCTATTGAATTATAAAAAAACTCAACTTTCATTAGAAAAAAATTATTGCCACTATATGTACATGTAATAAAGTGAAGGGTGACTTGAAATTAAAATTTTCTATTTCAAAGGCTCTTCTATATACACAGGCTTTAAGCATCCAGTTAGTACCCCACAAGCCCAGACCTCTTGCAGGTTTGCCACAACATTGTCGCATAGAAAAGTCGTTGGCTCGGCCATTTCTATGCCGGTTAGCAAACATTCGATGTGTGCAAGTGCGTGCGAGCCGCTCGCTTTAGCGGCATCATCTTTTGGAAGGATCATTCCCCTGTTTCGACCATTAAAATCCCGTGATTTCTTCATTAACACTTTCTTTGGCAAATGATTCATCAGTTTACTCTCCCTCAATAAAATGGGCAAAAGCACCATTAGTGGCTCCACGAGGAAAAAAAGATCAAAATCGTCGATGAGAGGTACGTTGGAGTCATAAACATTGATATTTCCCTCCTCGAGTAGTATCTCAACAGTCCGATAATACATGTCATTCAGGCTAATGACTGCAAGAATCCTTTTTGCCTCAGTCCAGCTCTTGTCGTATGGATTTGGCCTGTCCCCTCTAACATATCTTAACGTTTCTTTTTTATCCAAGACCAACGTAGGAACTATAAAATCAAGTCCCACGCCAAGGGCTGACGCCTCTCCATTGAGTTGATCCTACTTATCCTTGAGCTTCTTGCAGAAGTCGAGGTCCATTATCCTATCAACAGCGTCATAAGTTTCCCGGTACGTTAATTTCCTTTTCCTCATGAAGCAGAGAATTATGTCAACATGTTGTGAGATAAGAAGTCAATTTTTAAATAGGTTAGTAATTGTAAAGATCCAACAGATGGTCCATCTATTGCATAGGGTTCTCTAAATCAATAATGCAACGCAACTTATGCAATAGATAGATAATAAGTTGCAACAGAACCACTACCAGTTGCACCAGTATACCCAGCTATTGCAACAGATGTGAAATCTATTGCGTAGCTTCTTTTTCATGGGGTAGATTAGAAGGGCTAGGTTAGGAAAAGTAAACCTACCTTGTCCTCGTGCGGCATATGCATATCAGTCATAGTCTGGAAGTCTTGGGGAGAAAAGGGAGGCCTGGGGTAATCTGGTGCGCTTGGTTTGGCATTCTTGGCCTGTCGCAGATCCCTCTTCTCTTCGGCACCAAGTTCCGCATATATTTCCACCTTCTTGACTGGCCCTTTAACTTCAACAGTTTTTGGAGAGGGAGTAATTGCACTTTCTTTTTATTTTTGAGCGGAGAGTACATCTTTAATTGCTCTTTTCTTTCTCCTAACCAATGTTGTAGGAGTGTGTGGCTCCCTTATCTTCTTGGATGGTATGACACACCTCTTGGATTTGAATTCCTTAATAGCTTTAGAGATAGACTCTATTTTTTCAAAGAGTTCATCCTGTCTGTCCTTGTATTCATCGCATTCGCAACAAGAACACGATGGTGAAGGGGGGTGAGAGGGACTTGTGTAAGGGCGAAAAAGGGTATTTTCAAACATATTTATTCTTTCTTGAGCATCAATATACTCATCATCATGAGTGGTAGCAGCATCAGCATTCCTTCCACCAACACCAACAACTCCACCAGAAGAACCACTCGGATCTGCCTTAGTAAAAGGTTGGTCATGAAGAGCCTCAACATTAGGCTGACCTTGCCTAACTGCTTTTCTTATGGCTGTTGCTCCAGCCAATTCCTTCTTTATTAACTCCACCATTGGGTCTGCTATAGTATCAACATGACCTAGAGTAATATAAGAAGTCATCACCAACTCCTTCTCAGTAGGAACGATCTATGAATGCACAACCTATAAAAAGAAAAAAAAAGATAGATGCATTTAAATCATATAATATAATAATTTTCACAGTTGGGCTACGTTTTAAAAAAAGAACCATTTGTTGCATAGTTTGCAGTATATGGTTAAAATCTATTTGAGTCTGGTTCAGAGAAACAGAGCAACACATGGATAATCTGATGCAAAATATCAATCATCTGTTGCAACAGTTGCACAAGACGGGTAATCTGTTATGCAACAGATGATCTGTACGTCACAACAGATGAATAATATATTATCAGATTAAACATTTGTTGCATAATTTATAGTAGATAGTTAATCTTTTGGGAGTCGAGTTCAGAGAACCAAAGCAAAAGATGGGTAATCTGATACAAGATATACCCTGTCGCAACAGATATCCCATCTGGTGCATCAGATATAACATCTATTGCACCAGATATAATATCTGCTCAATATCTTTCTTATCCTTGAGTAGAATTATTTTACTTTAAGAAGACGTACTGCATCATCCAAAGGGTTAAATAGATCAGCCTCTTTAATATTGGTGTTTCTCTTTTCAGCCAACCACCTAAACATCCTTGGATGAGAAACCTCATCCGGGTAATCCATTAACTGATTTTAGAGGAGAGGAATGGCTTCAAATGCCTAAGCCTAAAAAATGTAAACAAGAAGCAAGCAAAAAAAATCATAATAACTATATTCAATATAAATTAATGGATGAGTAAAATTAGTGATTCATTTTACCATGAAAGCCCAAGGAAAGTCGTATAATGTGGTCATCCCTGAGGATAGCTTTGTCAGTAAATATTGGACAGTCAAGTAAAAGCTGTCATATCCCCAGGGATAATTGTTGAATTTATCAAAATCCTCAGCACGCGCCAACAAATCATATTCTATGACCTTGTTGACGTCTCTTGCCAATATAACCGAATGGGCAAACCAAACTAAGCACAATTGCTCCCTATACTGCTCTGGTATGGTTTTATCCTCGAGATCTGTCAACAAATTCGATGCTTTGTAGCCACGTCGAGCAATGTCAAACAACCCATCTATTTTTTCCTTGCATTTTCTTGCCTTGGATCTTTTGAGGGGTGGTGGTCCTTCTGGACAATGGCATCTCAAGCCCATCACTATGGCAAACTCTTGCAAGCCAAAGCAAATAGGCATGCCACAATAGTTAATCTAGATTTCATCCATCTTCTTTTTGCCCCCCTCCTCCGAATTTTATCACCCCCCACGTATTTGATCTTTCGCTTGAGAAGACCATATACCATCATCATAGAGAAACAAATATGGGCAGAGGGGTCCTTAGGCAGCTCGAGAAAGCGTCCAAAGAAGCTCTTCTTAAAAAGTCTGCCTATGTTTTCGTTCTTCATAATTTTCATAAAATATTCAAAAAATTTCCCCATCTGACATTTAAGTACACCTTGACCAGTTAGTTATTTTCGTTATGGGTCATTTATCGGCATCGCAACTTGACACCTGTCAATATTAAAATATTTGACAGGATCATGCTGGGATGCCGTTATTAACTCACGCCTCGTTGGTGATCCATTATCATCATGTTAATGATCATCCTTTTTCTCTTTCTGACTATCCAATTCCTCTTCTTTCTCACTTTTATTTTCTTCATCATCATCTACGTACCCTTGTCCACCTCCCTCAATGTTGTTTTCACATCTCTCCTTAGTTTCACTTTTCCCTATTGAGATTGTTCAGGAAGCTCCTCCGAATTCCTCTGTATTGTAGCCTTTTTTTGAGCGGTCAGGCATTGATCCACTTTCACTTTCTTTTCTTTTGGGAGACATATTTTACCTACAGACAAAGAAAAATAAAAATTATACTATAATTGATGTATGCATAGATTTTAAAAAATACATTACAAACACCACGAATACCGATACACCAACAGCCACCACCACAAACACCACCAACTAATGCCAACAAACAAACAAGCACCACGAATACCGACACCACCACAAACACCACCAACCAATGCCACCACCGGTGCCACCACGACGACCACAAATACCACCACCACCACCACCAATACCACAAACACCATCCAACTATACCACGACAGTCAATGGAACACTGCGACAGAAACTAGGGATTTCTCGAGTTCTTCCTACAATTTTACCATTAAAACTCAAAATTGTAAACCCATTCTCAAAGATAATACAACTAAAAGTTTTATTTTTCATCATTAACCTAAAAGTCCTTATTTTTTAGAAAAAAAAAACAAATATAGAGTTCTTCTCGAACTCTATTGCCTACGAAGACAAAGAAAACAACTGATACACGCAAGAATGATGTCGAAAATAACACTTATATGGTCGAAAATGAGAACAAAAGCGATATGTTATGGAGGGTTGAGCAAATTTATTGAGTAGTTGTTGTTTGTACTGTATTGTTGAGTAAGAATGAGAGAGAAAGAGCTAGAGCTCAAGATTTGAAATGATGAAACGTTTTGTATGGGTTGATTTGTATTTTGAAAAAGAATGACAATTAGTTTTGAAAATGTTAATTTGGTCCAAAATGATCTTAATTATTTTTAAAATCATAAAATATATGCATAATTTTTAACCCTCTCATCATGCAATTGCCAAAAGGGTAATTCAATTGAAATTGTATAAAAATAACTGAAGTTGTAGTTGACCGAGTACTCTAAGAGGTGACCCTGTGAAAACTCACCCCTGGTCCTAGATTAATTAATTGAGGTACTATTAGTCGAACATATGAAATCAATTGAAATTGTAAAAAATAAATGTTCAACAAGTTGCATCAGATTTCTCATTGTTGTAAATTATCAATCAGATTAGGTAACAATAGATTACGAATCTGATGTAAATTATCAAACAGATTAAGTCATCTATTGCTACATATTACCCATCTGTTGTAAATTATCAAATGGATTATCATATGTCGTAATAGATTACCCATATGTTGTAAATTATCAAATAGGCGCTGCCATCTGTTGTGGTTGACCCTATAAGAACTCATCCCTAGTCTTAGATTAATCGATAGTTTACCCTATGAGAACTCACCTCTAGTCCTAGATTATTCAATTAAGGTATTAGTACCCTAGTCCTAGATTAATCAATTAAGGAATTAGTCTAACATATGAGGTAGTAAGAATCGGTTCATCTCAGAATGATCGATCGACGACTGTCGAGAGGAACGCAGTACCGTCTCATTATACAATTGACAAAAGACTCAATTGAAGTTGTAGTTGACCCTATGAGAACTCACCCCTAGTCCAGGACTATTCAATTAAGGTATTAGTACCCTAGTCCTAAATTAATCAATTAAGGTATTAGTCTAACATATGAGGTAGTAAGAATCGATTAGGCTCAGAGTGATCGATCGACGACTCTGTCAGGAGGAACGTAGTACCGTCTTATTATGCAATTGCCAAAAGACTCAATTGAAGCTGTAGTTGACCCTATGAGAACTCACCCCTAGTCCCAGACTATTCAATTAAGATATTAGTACCCTAGTCTTAGATTAATCAATTAAGGTATTAGTCTAACATATGAGGTAGTAAGAATCAATTCGGCTCAGAGTGATCAATTGATGACTCTTTCGGGAGGAACGTAGTACCGTCTCATTATGCAATTGCCAAAAGACTCAATTAAAGTTGTAGCTGACCCTATGAGAACTCACCACTAGTTCTAGACTATTCAATTAAGGTATTAGTACCCTAGTCCTATATTAACCAATTAAGGTTTTAGTCTAACATATGAGCTAGTAAGAATCGGTTTGGCTCAGAGTGATCGATCGCCGACTCTGGTTGGGAAGAACGCAGTACCATCTCATCATGCAATTGCCAAAAGACTAAATTAAAGTTGTATTTGACCCTATGAGAACTCACATTCAATTAAGGTATTAGTCTAACATATGAACTCAATTGAATTATATATAAACAAATGTTCAACCTGTTGCAATAAATGTCTTTTCTGTTGGATCAAATCAAACAGATTATCTAATCTGTTGCAACATATTATCCATAAACTATCAAACAGATTAATTCATTTGTTGCGATAGATCACGAATCT
>NW_025862780.1:0-1569 GCF_002878395.1 Capsicum annuum
AATTCAGATTTTGTTCCCTTCTTCCATGAGGTATGTGTAAAGACCCTTAAAAAAATGATTTGAACGTTTTGTCCTTAATTAAAAGACTCTACAATAAACTAGACTATCATCACTATTTTCCTTAAAGTATTATTAAAATATTTTTTAATATTTTACGTGTCCATGAATAAAAAAAATTGCCGCCTTTGATTTTGGTTATAATTGTCATTACTTTTGGTGAGAAAATTGTAACCATATATTGAAAAAGGTAGGTTACAACTGTAAAAAGTGCATTAGGAGTACAATTCTCCTAACTTTCAACAAGTTAGTAACTAAAGATCAATAGTGTACTAGTATATGCTCTTTTTGGGAGGAAAGATACAAATAAAATCAAACTAACTGTATTAGGATTCCTATAAATTCTCTAGGTTTTAAACAAAATCAACATCAATATATTTATATTTGGAAAAGTAAAAATAAAAGTTGAGTCCTTTTTGATTAGAGGAGTTTTTTTTTTCTTTCATAGTAAAAAAAAACTATGAATCCTTTTATTTGTCTATTTTAAAACTTCTATAAAAAGAGTTACAATTGCAAATTCTTTTCATTAATTTTATGATCATTTTTTCAAGCTTTATTATTAGATCTTCTTATGCAACTCTGTGCAACGTCTTTCCAGTTTTGTTTGTTTTCAAGAACTCCCATGTTCGTCTTTTATTAACGTTGCATTCACGTATTTGAATTCATTATTTAACACGGTAACATTTAGATTTTTTATATTTATGCATCTTATTGATATGTCATTATTCAAACGTACAGGCAAGGTCAAAATAAGTTTTCAAGTTTTCTGAATTTCTATTTAATACAAATTCGGTTAGAAAAGTTTTTATCGTATAAACCACAAAATAATCTATTCCCCAAACTCTACTTATGAAACTTTATTGTTGGTGTATTTTAGTAAAATAAATAACGACTCCTCAAATCCTTTTGATATTATTAAGTTATTTGTTGTAAAATGTTAGCTAATATTATTCATTATGCTGGCCTTAAAATTGTGACTTATCAATTTTTTTAATAATAAGATCAAACTTTTTCACTCCCAAATATCTTAAAGACCAAATGATTCAAATATGTTTGAAGAATTGTGACCAAAGTATCTTCGTATTTTGTTTTTTTTTTTATATTATTTCACAAAAATAACAACAATTTTTATTATATATTTCCTCCTAAGTCCTCAAAAATCACAATATAGTATCTGAAGATTTTTGTGGAGAAAAATTTCTTCTTTTATTGAGACATTCATTATTTTTAGGAATTTACCTCTACTAGAAAAATAGATTTCATGACTTTAATACATTATTTAGAATTATTTATACGATTTTTAAAAAATTATATACCTATTCATATAAATGCTTGAAGATTCTCCATGAAAAAGGGAGCTACTTTTTTCTCCTTCATATTATATTTAAAGTTGAATAATCGTTAACCCCCCCTAAAAAACTTGAATAATCGAAGTCCCTTTAAATTCTGTCGAAGAGATCAAAGAGAAGTCATCAATTCAATTATTTAAATGGTCTTCTCTAAGATTGATCT
>NW_025862781.1:0-1713 GCF_002878395.1 Capsicum annuum
TTTTAGGATTAGTAAACCAAGTAAGAGAATATATTCCAAAATTAGCAGAAACTTTAAAACCACTACAGAAAAAATTAAAAAAGGATGTAGAATATAACTATAATGAAGAAGATAAAAAACAAGTTCAAAAAATAAAATTACTTTGTAAAGAATTACCAAAATTACAATTTTCAGATGAAAATAGAAAATTTATATACATAGTAGAAGCAGATGCTAGTGAATATAGTTATGGAAGAGTACTTAAATATCGATATGAAGCAAAAAAAATAGAACACCATTGTAGATACTACTCAGGTACGTTCAATGAGACAGAAATAAAATCGAAAATAAATAGGAAAGAATTATATTTATTATATAAATGTTTGTTAGAATTTGAGCCATATATTGTATATAACAAATTTATTGTATGAACAGATAATACACAGGTACGCTGGTGGCTAACAAAGAAAATACAAAATTCAGTTACAACAAAAGAGATTTGGAGACTAGTTTTGAATATATTAAATTTCACATTTACAATTGAAGTGATCAGTACTAACAAAAATGTTATTGCAGATTACATATTAAGACAAAGCTACACAAACTGAAATAATAGAAGAAGACACTCTAGAAAAAATACTTAACACCCTAACTACGCTTTCAATGAAAGTGGACAGTATGGGTAATGAGATAGAAAAGCTAAAGACTAATGAAGATAAACTGAAGTCTATAGCTACAAATCAGCTAACTCAGCAGTGTGCAGAGCTATGTCGATCGGAAGACATTAAAGTTCCAGAGCTAGAAGGAGATGTTGAGATACTCCATAAAACCCATAACATTTATCAATCTACTTCTGCAGGTACAAGCAAAGGAGTTAGTCGACCAAGATACCAGAATATGAATATGAATAAAATATTTGAAAAATCATTTACACCAAAAACACAAAAAGACCACTTGTTCATACCTCCACAAGTTAGCACATACCGAGATAGCCTAAACCAAGATAAAAAAGTTTACAACTACACCGCCCAGAAATACATAGAAAATATCTATAGAGTACAAACTTTTCTAAACCATAACCCCAGAGCTACAAACATCAAAGAACCAAACACCAACTATATAACCCAAAAATTACAAGGATATAACAAACTAATTGCACTACCCAAAACTAACCCAAGCCTAGTAAAAACTTGTTTTGACTATGGACTATTAAACACCATATATACCCAAGACGGAGAAGAATTAACAGCTATGGAAGAATTACACAAGATATTCACCACCTACAAAAGGATAACGAAAGGAAATCTATTTTACATAAAATGTTATACTTCACCGGCAGAGATACTATATGACGAAATAAAATCAGTTATACAAGTTGTAAAAATAGGACTAACTAGAGACATGATCATACCAGAAGATATTACACAGCAACCGGAGATACCCAGAATTGAGATACCCGACTTCTACGCAAATAAAAGACTTATTGGACTAGCTACGATTATCCAAGAACTAGCAAATAATTATACTAATGGAAACCCAATATGGAGCTATTATTCGAGAGATCATCAAATGATTTACTCTAATTCAAAAGAGCTACGACAAGCAGATATGGAAGATGTCAGACAATGGATAATGACATTACTTAACCCAGAAAAACAATCTACAACAAGAGCAATTAAAAAAGGATTTATTTCAGACGGACTACTGACAAGGTATTGTAAAATAATTGGACAC
>NW_025862782.1:0-3871 GCF_002878395.1 Capsicum annuum
ATCCATTATGGTGGCTAGATGAAGGTAGATTTGTAGCATGATGAAATCCTCCTCCTCCTTGCCCTGTGGAAGGTATTTGGCCTGCGGTAGTGAAAAATGGCTGACCTCTGCTGTAACCTTGTTACTGGTAGTGTTCACCTGCTGGAGTTTGGAATTGTTGGGAATTTTGAGTACCATGCTGATAGGCAGCTGGAGATTGAAACCCTGGTGGATTCTCCGTAGAGACAGAGGTAACCCATATCATGGGGTTTTAGAGGGAGTGTAGATCTTGGATCCCTCACTGATAACATTCCCTTTACATCGATCTCCTTTTTGGATCGTGTTTATGGACTCGCGCAAGCTGTTAATGGCCTTCTCGTGTTGTTCCTCAATCCGATTCTGCCTTAGGGAAAAATTGGCCATCTCCATCGTCATTTGATCGACCATCTCTTTAATCTCCTTCATCTCGTCGGACATGATTCCCACAGAGCTCAGGATAGTGCTCTGATACCAAATGTTGCAAAATGAATTTGCAATAGGTGAAAATGCAATGGAACAGTGAAGGCTAAAGGAAAAACTAGAAGAAAATTACTTGTAGGCTAAGAAAAAAAGAAGTTAAATTAAGCTAAAGGAATTTTTCATTCATATCCTTTCCTGAAACATCTAGTACTATTAATAGGCCTTGGCCAAGCACCATCTCTGACACATAGTACTAATTACAACTGAGCCACTTAGGGATTAAAAAGAAATACATAACAAACCCAGAGGACTAAACTGTAAACTCCCTTTCTACTTCTAACTAACTCCTTCTTCAGCCGTTGAGAATTGCAACAAATGTAGATCCAATATTAGGTGTTGAGAAGGTCCTTCACATCGAAATTTGATCACAAAACTGTTATACAAGTGTGATATATATACCTCTTTAGTTAGACCGCGAGCAAACATAAGTTCATAGAACTTTTACAACAACATTTCTTCCTCAACCTACGAGTAGTATAACGTGGATCAATGGGCCGGAATTTAATCAGACAATATTATAATGACAATAATAACGATAAGTAACGCAAATGAAGAATGCACAAGTTTAACGTGGTTCTATCAGTGTGACCTGATCCAAGATAAATGGGCGCGAGTTCACTATATCAACGGGAGCTCAAAATTAGAGTACACAAGGACAAATAGTTTTTTGCCTATATAATGAGATATACCTTACTTTCTATAAAGCCAAAAGATGACCATACTATCAGTGGCGGAGCCAGAATTTTTACTAAGAAGGTTCAGAAGTAAACATATGAACTAGCCGAAGGAGGTTCAATGTCAACTATATATACATAAATGATAATTCTGACCAAGTATAAATAGTATAGTTTTCCTATGAACCCCCTGAGCTAAAGGTGGCTCCGCCCCTGCATACTACAAATCTTCACCTTGGGAAACAAAGTATAGAGATTCTTTTTGTTTGGCCATTTAGTATCGAAGATCATTGGACCGACCAATTCATATTCACACCATGTTGAAGGCTATTTAGGTGGAAGCTCTCCCTAGTAGGGAATTTCAAATTATCAGGGCTTGAAAAGAGCACAGGGATCCCATCCAACGCACCACATCCCGCAGTGTGGTTATTTCATAATTCCTCAACTTACTTTTCCTCCTAAATCAATATCAAACCAACTAGTCCCCCTTTCGCCTTCGAATGATCATGATTCCCTACTAAATCTCAGATATTCTCTTATAACAGTAGTGTCGGGGCCAACTTGTGTTACCTCGACTATTTCAATGCCTCAAATATTTCTGTTCATCTTAATTCCCATCTTGATATCTGTCAACTTTGTAAATTCAGGGAATTGTCTATGTATTCCCTATGTTCACATAACAATCACTAAAATCAATTTTAGCGTATTTTTGTCAACCTTTTTAGATAATGTGACACCGTTTTATCTGACATGAAACCTTTGATGTGGACCTCATTTTTATGTAATAAAGGTGTCACGTCAGCGCAAAAGGATGACAAAAATACGCGAAAATTGATTTTAGTGATTGTTATGTGAACATAGGGAATACATAGACAATTCCCTGAATTTACAAAGTTGACAGATATCAAGATGGGAATTAAGATGAACAGAAATATTTGAGGCATTGAAATAGTCGAGGTAACACAAGTTGGCCCCGACACTACTGTTATAAGAGAATATCTGAGATTTAGTAGGGAATCATGATCATTCGAAGGCGAAAGGGGGACTAGTTGGTTTGATATTGATTTAGGAGGAAAAGTAAGTTGAGGAATTATGAAATAACCACACTGCGGGATGTGGTGCGTTGGATGGGATCCCTGTGCTCTTTTCAAGCCCTGATAATTTGAAATTCCCTACTAGGGAGAGCTTCCACCTAAATAGCCTTCAACATGGTGTGAATATGAATTGGTCGGTCCAATGATCTTCGATACTAAATGGCCAAACAAAAAGAATCTCTATACTTTGTTTCCCAAGGTGAAGATTTGTAGTATGCAGGGGCGGAGCCACCTTTAGCTCAGGGGGTTCATAGGAAAACTATACTATTTATACTTGGTCAGAATTATCATTTATGTATATATAGTTGACATTGAACCTCCTTCGGCTAGTTCATATGTTTACTTCTGAACCTTCTTAGTAAAAATTCTGGCTCCGCCACTGATAGTATGGTCATCTTTTGGCTTTATAGAAAGTAAGGTATATCTCATTATATAGGCAAAAAACTATTTGTCCTTGTGTACTCTAATTTTGAGCTCCCGTTGATATAGTGAACTCGCGCCCATTTATCTTGGATCAGGTCACACTGATAGAACCACGTTAAACTTGTGCATTCTTCATTTGCGTTACTTATCGTTATTATTGTCATTATAATATTGTCTGATTAAATTCCGGCCCATTGATCCACGTTATACTACTCGTAGGTTGAGGAAGAAATGTTGTTGTAAAAGTTCTATGAACTTATGTTTGCTCGCGGTCTAACTAAAGAGGTATATATATCACACTTGTATAACAGTTTTGTGATCAAATTTCGATGTGAAGGACCTTCTCAACACCTAATATTGGATCTACATTTGTTGCAATTCTCAACGGCTGAAGAAGGAGTTAGTTAGAAGTAGAAAGGGAGTTTACAGTTTAGTCCTCTGGGTTTGTTATGTATTTCTTTTTAATCCCTAAGTGGCTCAGTTGTAATTAGTACTATGTGTCAGAGATGGTGCTTGGCCAAGGCCTATTAATAGTACTAGATGTTTCAGGAAAGGATATGAATGAAAAATTCCTTTAGCTTAATTTAACTTCTTTTTTTCTTAGCCTACAAGTAATTTTCTTCTAGTTTTTCCTTTAGCCTTCACTGTTCCATTGCATTTTCACCTATTGCAAATTCATTTTGCAACATTTGGTATCAGAGCACTATCCTGAGCTCTGTGGGAATCATGTCCGACGAGATGAAGGAGATTAAAGAGATGGTCGATCAAATGACGATGGAGATGGCCAATTTTTCCCTAAGGCAGAATCGGATTGAGGAACAACACGAGAAGGCCATTAACAGCTTGCGCGAGTCCATAAACACGATCCAAAAAGGAGATCGATGTAAAGGGAATGTTATCAGTGAGGGATCCAAGATCTACACTCCCTCTAAAACCCCATGATATGGGTTACCTCTGTCTCTACGGAGAATCCACCAGGGTTTCAATCTCCAGCTGCCTATCAGCATGGTACTCAAAATTCCCAACAATTCCAAACTCCAGCAGGTGAACACTACCAGTAACAAGGTTACAGCAGAGGTCAGCCATTTTTCACTACCGCAGGCCAAATACCTTCCACAGGGCAAGGAGGAGGAGGATTTCATCATGCTACAAATCTACCTTCATCTAGCCACCATAATGGAT
>NW_025862783.1:0-4425 GCF_002878395.1 Capsicum annuum
TGTCAACACTAACCAAAATTTAGGTGATTCAAAATCAAATTAATGTAGGAACAAGCCTAAAATTAGCTAATTCAATCTCAAATTTTAAAAATTAGCTAAAATCTAGCTAAGTAAAATAAATATCCAAACCCTAAAACTCAAACCACAACCAATTGACGAAATTATCACTAAGATATTTGTATGTAGACCTTTAACATTTCTATATATTAAAAACGAGTTTGTGGATACAAAAATAAGCGAAATTTAGTTAATGAGTTGTAGTTAATTATTACCTTGCCAATCATTCAAAGTTAGGATGGAATAGTTCCTTGAAAATTTGATTAAAGCCAAAAAGAATCCAAGAAACTGAGTAGAACCTTCCTTGAAAGAGAAAGAACAATGGAGATTGGAGGGTTTAATACTAAAGTGTGAGATTTGGAGGGTTTTGGAGTGTTGTTGTTATTTTGGACGGGTGAAATGGGTGAGTTTTTGGAGTATTTTGTGTTTTATTATGTATTACGGGTCGGGTCGGGTTAAAGAATTATATTTTTTTTAATTATTACGAAAACTGACCACATGTGGTCGATTTTCTGAGAATATTTTTTAAAACTGACCACATGTGGTCGGTTTTCGTAATAATTAAAAAAAGCATTTTTGAAATTAAAGTTTAATAAATTATAATTAATAAATTAATAAATTAAAAAAATAAGTTAATAAATTAAAATTATTTTTTAACAAATTAAAATTTTAATAAATTCTATAATATTTATAACAACATTCAATTAATTTAATACAATTCATATATATATAAATCAGATAAGTAGTTATTTTCTCATCACATTAACACGAGTAGTATATTTCCTCAATCGTATAATAATATTAATAAATTTTGTAAATTACGATAAATTTTTGGTTAATTAACTTTTAAATATATATATATAATATCGTAATACTAGTCTTATGTTATTACAACTTCAACAACATACGCGTGTCTACATTGACCCAAAATAGTATATCTATTTCCTCAATAATATGATATATATCAACGTATCATTCAAACTATTTTGATATATAGATTCAGTTATCTAGCTTTCGATTACTACATACGTCACTACATGAGATATACGTATATATACAAATATTCAATTGTCTATCAGCTTTCACATACGTACTATAAACATCACATACACGATTCTACTACGCCATAATACTATACAACGTATTTCACAAATACTTAAATGAATTATAGATTACATTATCTAATGTCATTAATATACTTTCACTGTATAATTTGTATATGCTATATATATATATATATATACACCTATATACACACACACATATACACGCTATCGACTATATCAAGTTCTAAATACGTACTATATATATCACATACGTACACAAGTATATTATCCAATAATATAATGCGATTTGTTTCTTATACATACTCAGATGAGTGATCGATTAATTATATTTAATTAGCGTATATATATATATATATACCGCGTAATACTAGTCTTACGTTATTGCAACTTCAACAATATACGCGTGTCTACATTGACCCAAAATAATATATCTACTTCCTCAATAGTATGATATATATCATACATTAGGTGTTACTAAAAATTATTTACTTTTAAATTTTTTTTAGTTCAAAAACCGACCACAAGTGGTTGGTTTTTTTTAAATTATTTTTTTATTTTAATTAAAAAATCGATTACAAGTGATTGGTTTTTCTAAAATATTTTTTTAAAATAAAATAAATTAAAAACCGACCACTTTTGTTTTTTTTTAATTTTTATTTGTAAAATAAATAATAATTAATATAAAAATTATTGAAATAATTATTTTAATTTTTTAAAATATAAAAGTGACCACATGTGGTCGCTTTTAAAAAAAAAATTAAAAAAAAAAAAACCGACCACAGTTATTTGGTTGGTTTTTCCGATTTTTTTTTAGTAGTGATAGCTTTTTAAAATTTCTTTATTATCAAGAAACGGTCTTGCTACATTCATTTCTATAGAACGTAATAGTAAAACCACAGTTCAGGCAGTTGCCAAGTTGGCCTTCTACGCCAGCACTTCTCATTGAGGTCTATACAGATCAGATTTGATTCGAGTAGTTAAAGGACTCAGTTTGGCAAGTGAATCTTAAACATTTGGAAAATCCAAGTTGGCATAAAAGCAAATGATCCACATGTTCAAATTATAGACTCTGTCTGGAATAGATAGTATATCTGGATCTTGGCAGCAACACAAAAAATCGATCACAAAAGTAGGAGACAAGGCCGAGAAAGAAAGCTAGTGGACCACATCATAGAAGACCAGGCCACAACAAGCTTTGTTTTTCTGTTTAATTTTTTTTAAAATGTCTGTCAATACTTTTATAGTGGAAGTCCAATAACCTAATACAGATATATTAATCTGTTTGTTACAGTGAAAAATCAATTACCTAAAGTAGCTTAGATCAGTAAATTTGTCGATGAAACCATATACATTAACTGCTGCTTGATTCTTGGTGAAATCAGCAGCCATCTGTTTAAGAAAAGGATCTTCTAATATTCTCAATATATGCTCTTTGTCAGTTTCATAAACACAAAAATCATCTCCTCACATTCTTAAGCGGCCAACACCTAATAATGATGGAAGTGTGTGCTGAAAGATCAGTATTTTTACCGCCAAGTTGACTTTGGAAGCAGAGAAGCAAAATTAGTCAGTGTGAAGTCACACTAAGCCAAAGAAAGGTGAGTTTAATTCACTAAATTTGGACAGCAGACTTCTTTGATACCAAGGACATGACTCGGTCAACAAATCATGTACAGAGATGGTAGAAAGAAGTTCACGCACCATAACCATGAAGGCTGCTTAAGAGCAGGACCAAAAGCTGATTCCAGAAAGTGACCACATGTCCGTGATTCTCCTGCCTCTAAATGCCGTGAAAAGGAACAGTGAAAAGGAATTTAAGAAAGGAATGGTAGCAGGCAGGGAAGAGTTAAATAGGATTTCCCTGGGTGGGAGTGGGGCGGAGGGGGAGCTTTGTGTTGTCAGGTAATTCATGGAGGAGTCATAACCAGATTTCATTTAAGTAAGCTATTATCTTCCCTCATCTGTTAAGTGCTGTGGAAAGAACACCTACCAGACATCCCCTTGATACTCAAAAGGAGAAATTTTTTTAAAAGGCTATCTTTGTCATGTACACAATTTCAGAAAGAAAACAGGAGAAACACCACAAAAATAAGACTGTTGAACTAAAATGGTATACCACGTAGTTATCTATTTCCATAGGCATAAATATAGAAAAAGTATCAAGGATTATACACACTCAAAAAAAGAAAAAAAAAATCAAATGGAACCATCTGAACCTAAAAGGATTTCCAACAAAATTTCTTGAAATGAGAAATTATCCAGATTATATAAACCTAAAAGCATACAATTCAAAGTTCAAAACTTAACTAGTATAATGCCACAAAACCTCTGTTGACATGGTGATCTTAGTGATTTGGTATAAATGTACTATAAAACTCCCATTCCTCCGTTTCAGCATATACAATTGGACACTGAATTCTGGCATATTGCACAGTTCTCTAATATGCGCGAAGTCATCTAAACAATAAAGACAAAAAGAAGCTTACTCGGAAGTGATAAAACTGATGAACTCAGATGTGCATTCATGAACAATGTCCTTAGGCCTCATTTGTTTGCACTGAATGAGGTCTGATTTGAATGGTTCAACTTCAGACCTTACGTCAAAGAGTATGTTTACAAATATATAAGGAAACAGACAAGTACAAGACATACTTCAGTTCAAATGTTTACAGTACGGGCATAATCAAATGCTTCAACACACAAAGTTAATTGTACAGCACAATGCAACAGGGCCATGTGCCAGTTTAGACTAGTCAACGGAAGACATCACGGGCTGAAAGTGTTTCCAAGATGCGACCATTCCAGCCGTTCCACAATTAGCCCATATGATGGAAAGGTCTATAAGTCATTAAATGGAGCAACCGGATACACTTATATGGTTGACATTTCCATGATCTCCTTCTGCAGAAAAAAAAAACACCGACGAGTCTTTATTCTAATTTGTGCAATATAGCTCATACAACAGGCTTCACAATTGTGTAATTGTTCCACTACTTAAGCTTAAGCGACAAACATAGAGCATGTAAACCAATGATTAAAGTCTATAAAAGGAAAGAGTACACATAGATCACCTAAAAGATCAAATTCCCAAGAGGAGGGGGGAGCTCTACTAAACATCCTTAGTTCTAATCTTATGCCCTCCAAAAACGCTTGGAATGCTTCTTCATATAACAAAGTCTAGTTATAGGAACGTAAAATAGGTCTATATAGAAAACGAAAAAGTAGGTGGATTTTGAGCAGGATGCTCTCTAAATATAATCAATCAAAATCACATCCATTGTGCACCCAAAGGTATGGCCTA
>NW_025862784.1:0-1669 GCF_002878395.1 Capsicum annuum
AAAAACTTAGTGGTGGCTTGCAACTCTTGGCTTCTCAGGTATCTGCCTCAGCATTCGTTCCTTTCATCTTTGTTCCCAAATCACTAACACTTGCCGTGTCTTGCCGCATCATTGACCCGGACCCATATTGAGGGAAATGAGCTCTGACTCAAACAACGGGTTTTCATTTTACCATGCCCCTGAGGTGCACTGTTTTCCCAAATCTGAATGTTTCTATGAATCCAATAGCCTGTTGGTTGATAGACTTCCTTTGCTTCGTGTTGAATTATGATCATATTTCTCCCTGTGCTGTTCCTTGGCTTTTCCTCACATAATTGGAAAGACTAGTAGTAAATTTTGAGATCCTTTCTCGCTTGTTTTGACACAGACTTGACTTAAAATGTAAAGAAATGATGGTGATTTTTATTTTTATAAATGACATAAAAAGACAAAAAGCATGAATAGGTAAATGAAAGAAAAGGGCAATGTCCCATATTCAAAAAGAAAACTTATCTGAATACGACAACCAACTCCAATGAGTATGAAATGCATTTTGGATTGAGCTGCCTGATCTTCCTATCCAGACTCCCCATTTGTTGTTGAGTTCGTACCTTTTGCCGCTGAGCCGCTTCTTCATCACATTAGATTGACGACTTCTTAAAAGACTTTCGTCAACAAATCTTCTTCTTTTCACTTTTCGCTTTTCTCTTGAACTCTCCGTCGCCTTACGATGCCCGTGAGGGTTTTCACCAATAAGACTCTCTCATTTTTATTTCTCTCCACTCACCATCGCCTTATGGTGCCCGCAATGGTTTTCACCAATAAGACTCTCTCATTTTTGTATTTCTCTCAACTCACCATCGCCTTATGGTGCCTGCAAAGGTTTTCACCAATAAGACTCTCTCATTTTCATTTTCTCTCCTGATTTCTTATGCTGAGGGAGACGAGCGTTACCTCACAATGTATTATCATATCCATTGCATGTTAGCCTTAACATTATCAAAAATTGATCTGAAGGACTTTCTTTAGTTATAACTTGGCTTTTGGTTAAGGTTAGAAAAAAATGGTAAGGGGCTCAAACGATACTTGAAGTGGGGGTGGGACTTACAACGTTTGGAATCGACTCAAACAACACATTAACTCATGCCCCAGTTTTGTTGACTGGGTGAATCTTAAATCTTTATTTGGTTGGACCAAGCCCGAAATAGGGCATCCTATGTATCTCACTCCCGAGAGAGGAGAATTAGGCCGCACGTAGTTCCATCAGTTTGTTCTTTGTTTTGATTTGATTTTGATTTTTGATTGATTTTTTTTATTTTTATTTTTATTTTTATTTTTATTTTTATTTTATTTTCAAACTCTTTCTTTATTCTTATTTTCTTGACATTTATCTTTGACTTCCAAAAGAGGGATATGAAAGAAAAATAAAACAAAGCTCAAACGGGTAAACAAAGGATGACACCATGTTTGGATAGAAGAATAAAATGCCTTTGTCATATCAATCTTCAAAAATGCACGTCTTAAACATGCAATAAAATCAACAAAGGATCAAATATCATACATAGTATCTTTTGACTGCATCAGCATTGATAGCCATTTCTGCCATTTTGCCTTCAATATCTGTCAAATATAAGGCTCCATTGGGCAACACTTTCTTCACAAAGAAGGGACCTTGCCAGTTAGGGGAGAA
>NW_025862785.1:0-2537 GCF_002878395.1 Capsicum annuum
AAAATAGTCCATAACCCTATTTTCATCACCTTTCAATAACAACCAATACATATAATCCTCTATCACACATATACATATGGAAAAGAACAAAGGCAAACAATATTCATACCTTAGAATTCACCTCTTGATTATTAAATCCTATTTGCACAAATAATAGGTGCCGTTCGAAGCTCTCAAGATGACAAACGCAGTTATCGGATTACTTTGGAATTTTTACGGTTGAATCAAAAGTAATTTACGGGTCAAATTTGGCTAGAATTTGTTCTTCCTCAATGATTGATGATGAAAATGAGTTTTTGAACTCATATATATGTATATATACACATATTCCCGTCCGTAATATAATAGGAAATGACCAAATTGCCTTTAAAATTTAAATAATGTCAAATCTGTCCTTTGGTGGACTGTTTTGCTAAGCTAAAGTAGATCGACCATAAATCTTTGCTCTGATATTGGATTTGGGTGAAATTGGTATCGTTGGAAGGATAATTCAAAGGGCTTTTATTTCATATAAAGTAGGCCACCCAGTTCATCCTGTACAAGGAGTTATGGTCGTTTGAAGTTGACCCTAAAAATCTATTTTGATAGGCTGAAGTAAAATGAGTATAACTCCTTACTCAGACGTTGGATTTGGATGAAATCAATTGCATTGGAAAGAAGACTCAAAGATATTTATTTTCATAGGTTACATCTCTCCCAGTTCATTATATTAAGGAAGTTATGATCGTTCGAATTTGACCCAAAAATTTGGCTGGCATCAGTAGTTTGTGTGCAGGAAATTTTCCTCCACATTTACTATTCCCAAATATCCTGGCCACCATTTTATAGTTTCGAACGTGCTCGATTTTATCCAAAACCTAACCGTTTTTAGAAATCTTTATATCATTGGAATGCTTATTCAATAACCTTCGCATGGAACCATCGACGGGCAAATTCCAGTATAAATAAAATAAAAAAAATTAATTCCATATAAATAAGATCAATACACGTACTTGAATACGCCAATACACGTACTTGAATACGGGGTGTTACATCCTTCCCCCCTTTAGGACATTCATCCTCGAATGTTAGTGTAGTTATTCAGCCGAAACAAGTTCAAGTCCATTATTAATATTCACATCATCACATAAATACTATGCATATATAAAAAAAACTTACTTGTTAATGTTCTAAATCCATTTCTTGAACTTCCTCTTCATCTTTGAACAAATGAGGGTACTTAGATTTCATTGCTTCCTCAGCTTCCCATGTAATCTCTTCCCTTTAACGATTTCTTCAACGTACTTTTACAGATGCTATTTCTTTATTTCTCATCTTCTTAACTTGGCGATCTAGAATAGCAATAGGCACTTTCTCATAGGTAAGATCTTCCGCAAATTGTACATCCTCAGTAGAAGTGATATGTGATGGATCTCCGATGCACTTTCGAAGCATTGACACATGAAATACCGGATGTACTGATGAGAGCTCTTGGGGTAGCTCTAATTCATATGCAACTTGTCCAAACCTTCGAGTGACCTTATACGGGCCTATATAACGTGGGCTCAACTTTCCTTTCTTGCCAAATCTCATTACCCCTTTCATTGGTGATACCTTCAAAAATACCCAATCAACTATAGAAAACTCTAGCCCTCTCCTTCTACTATCCGCATATGACTTGTGTCGACTTTGGGCTGTTTTCAGTCGTTGCTGAATTACTTTAACCTTCTCTATGGCTTGATAAACAAGATCCGATCTGAACAAAAGAGTTGCACCCACTTCGAACCATCCTATTGGTGATCTACACTTCCTTCCATATAAAGCTTCATATGGTGCCATTTTAATACTTGAATGAGAGCTATTATTGTAGGCAAACTCAATAAGAGGTAAATGATAATCCCATTTTCCCTTAAAATCTATTACACAAGCTCGTAGCATATCTTCAAGTGTTTGGATGGTACGTTCTGCTTGTCCATCTGTTTGACGGTGAAAAGCTGTACTCAACTTCACTTGTTTTCCCAAACACCTCTGAAAAGACTTCCAAAAGTTTGCGGTAAATTGGGTTCCCCGATTTGATATAATAGAAATTGGCACTCCATGTAATCGGACTATCTCTTTAATGTACAGCTTCGCATACTCTTCAACTGTGTAAGTGGTCCTAACTGGTAGGAAATGTGCGGATTTAGTAAGCCTACCAACAATCACCCATATAGAATCGAACTTTCAGGATGTACGAGGCAAACCAATAATGAAATCCATGTTGATCATGTCCCACTTCCATCTTGGAAGATCAATGCATTGCATATAACCTCCGGATTTTTGGTGCTCAACTTTAACTCTTTGACAATTTGGACATTCAGCTACAAATTCTGCAGTGCTCTTCTTCATGTCATTCCACCAATACATATCTTTCAAATCTTGATACATTTTGGTTGATCCTGGATGAATGAAATACCTTGAACAATGTGCCTCTGTCATAATCTTCTTTCTTAGCCCGTCTACATCCGGCACACACAATCGATTTTGGCACTGAAGTACTCCTTCTCGCGTAAGCTCAA
>NW_025862786.1:0-2187 GCF_002878395.1 Capsicum annuum
GATTCGGACACGTGAAGAGGAGGGGCATGGATGCCCCGGTCCGTAGGTGTGAGAGGCTAGCGTTGGATGGTTTTAGGCGGGGTAGGGGTAGGCCGAAGAAGTACTGGGGTAAGGTGATTAGGCGGGACATGAAACAGTTACAGCTCACCGAGGACATGACCCTAGATAGGACAGTCTGGAAGACGCGAATTACGGCAGAGGATTAGGGCCAGTTCGGGTCGCTAGTGTAGGGATTACTTGGTGGGGTTTTATTCCTGTTATGATTCCGTGTTCCGTGTTCCATGTTTTATTACGAATCTGTGTGCTTTCCTCTGTTTTATATTACTTAGGGGTGCCGTATTTATGTTATGTAATCTGCTTCTGTGCTTTACTATGTGTTTGTGTGGTATCTCGTGCCTTGAGCCGGGGGTCTTTCGGAAACAACCTTTCTACTTCATCAGAGGTAGAGGTATGGACTGCGTATATCTTAGCCCCCCAGACCCCACTAGGTGGGAATACACTGGGTTTGTTGTTGTTGTTGTTGTTGTATTAGATACTACTCATCACTTAATACATATTCCAAAATATTAAATTTATTATATTCAAACAGTAATATCATAAAATCACCCCTATTATTTATTATTTCTTAACCCGTGTGACAAGGTCCCTAGGGAGCTTCTTTGGAGATGCTTGGAGGCGAGGGGGGTTCCTGTGGCGTACATTAGAGCGATTAAGAATATGTATGAGGGGGCAAAGACTAGAGAAAGGACGGTGGGAGGAGATTCTGAGCATTTCCCGATCGTGACAGGGTTGCATCAGAGGTCAACTCTTAGTCCGTTCTTATTTGCCATGGTGATGGATTGTTGATGCGAAGTATACAAGGTGAGATGCCTTGGTGTATGCTTATGTAGTTTTCATTGATGAGTCGCGGCAAGGTGTTAATGATAAGCTGGAGGTTTGGAGACAAACCCTGGAGTCTAAAGGTTTCAGATTGAGTAGGACCAAGACGGAGTATTTGGAGTGCAAGTTTAGTGACTCGAGGCAAGAGGAGGAGGTGGTGGTGAATTTGGACTCTCAGGCAGTTTGCAAGAGGGAGAGTTTTAAGTATTTTGGGTCTACGATCCAGGGAAATGGAGAGATAGATGAGGATGTCTCGCACCGTATTGGGGCAGGTTGGATGAAATGGAGGTTCGCACCGTATTGGGGCAGGTTGGATGAAATGGAGGTTCGCTACGGGAATTTTGTGCGATAAGAAGGTGCCTTCCAAGCTTAAAGGCAAATTCTATAGAGTTGCAGTCCGGACGGCTATGTTGTATGGAGCGGAGTATTAGCCAGTTAAGAATTCCCATATTCAAAAGTTGAAGGTGGCGGAAATGAGGATGTTGCGTTAGATGTGTGGTCTTACAAGGGCTGACAGGGTTAGGAATGAGATTATTCGGGAGAAGGTGGGAGTGGTATCGGTGGAGGAAAAAATGCGGGAAGTGAGGTTGAGATAGTTTGGTCATGTGATGAGGAGGGGCACGGATGCCCCAGTTCGTAGGTGTGAAAGACTAGCGATAGATGGTTTCAAGCGGGGTAGGGGTAGACCGAAGAAATACTGGAGAGAAATGTTTAGACGTGACATAGAGCAGTAAGGTTTGGAGGAAAAACACTAGGATAGAAGAATAAGGTGGGTGGATGAATCACAGTCCGTAGTTTGGAGGGTTTTGGTGTCTTTTGTTTTGTAATGTACATTATTTTTGTGGATATTGTATTTATGTTAGTTTTATCATGTTTCATGCTCCTGTGTTAGTTTTATCATGTTTCATGCTCCTGTGTCTTGAGCCAGGGGTCTATCGAAAACAGCCTCTTAGTGGTATGGACTACGTACATTCTATCCTCCTCAAACCCCACTAGGTGAGAATATATTGGATTTGTTGTTGTTGTTGTTGTTGTGTGCCAATACAAGTATTGTTGGAAAGAGGGAGTAATATATTCGGGGCTAGATATTAAAGCAAGCCAAGATTTCTAAACATACCTGAATTTCAAGAGGGATGAGTTCAGCCGGCAGAAGAGGGATTGTAAAGTTCAAATCTTGCATTGAATTTGATGGAAATCCAGCAGGTTTTGTGCGCTTCTTCCATTTTTTAGTGTTGAGAGTAGGCTTTATCTTCCTCATTTTCCATTTGGGCGCCACAAATTTGAGTGAAATTCCCAAGTTTATAGTAG
>NW_025862787.1:0-3903 GCF_002878395.1 Capsicum annuum
TTTGGTCGATGAGAAATGGGAAAAAATGGAGCTGCCATCCTTTGGAGGAGGAGATAATAATTTGCAGCTAGGGGTGTTTGGAAGTGATCTTTCTGTCCTTATTGATAATAAGAGAAAACATTTATACCTTTTTATGGTATTTTTTGATGGTGGTAATTGAATTTTTTAAGTGGGTTGAGTTTTTTATCACTATTTTATGGTATTTTTCGATGGTAGTAATTGAATTTTTCGAGTGGGTTGAGTTTTTTATCACTATTTTATGGTATTTTTCGAATGTGGTAATTGAATTTTTCAAGTGGGTTGAGTTTTTTATCAATATTTTATGGTATTTTTTTGTGGTGGTAATTGAATTTTTCAAGTGGATTGAGTTTTTCGGCAAAAATTCGTCGGAAAATCTGCTAGGTATGGTTGTGTGAGGGTGGACGGAGGTAGATGGGGGTGTGTTTAGGTGTGGCAGTGTAGGGTGGACGAGGTGATGAGGGTGTGTTTAGGTGTAGCAGTGTAGGGGTGGCCGGGGCGTGTGTGCAGGTGTGGGGGTAGACGGGAGGGGGGAGGGGGAGGGGAAGGGAGGTGAGTGGTTATGAAGAAGATGAAAAATAGAGGGTGGGGTATTTTTTTAATTTAAAATATTTTATATATATATTAAAACATGTATATATATAAATAATATATATATATATATATAATATTAATAAAATACTTTATTTACGTGGCACTGATGTGTCAGCGAGTGTGATGCACTCTCCGTTATGAGAGCGATACTATATATTAAGGGGGTGAAATTAATTCATTTAAAGAGATGTTAAGGGGGATAAATAAATAGAAGGAAGTAAGTTGGAAAGACAAGTTTGGGGAGTTTTTGATGTATTATCTCTAATAAATATAATGGAAAAAGTAAGCAATAAAACTGAATTCAGATTGTGTTCACAAGCAACGTTTGACATTGGAACATTTAAGATATCTCTAGCTAATCTTGAAAGCACAGAATATTGTGTTTCATTACTCCTCCACCAATCCAACGTGTTGATCCGTCGTCTGTGATCCTATGGTGCCGTCTGAAGATAATATTTTAGTTCTTCCCGATAAGTTGATGTGTAAGTTCTCTCATCAACCCTGTTCCAACAATTTAAATCATAAAACGAATCAGAAAAACCACTATGTGCCGGTCTTTTAGAAGATGATGGCTCCTCGGGAGGATGAAGAGCGACAGTTGGAGTGATATTTGTAGGTACAGCTAAATCAAATAAATCAGCATAGTAATTATATAATTTTTCTATGTAATCCTTTGCATCAACCGTAACCGTCCACAAATCAGGTTGTACTTGTTTAGAATCATGGTTAATATTTATTTCTAAGTTAGTATAAATAAGAGTACTAAAGTGGCACATATTATTATATTTCATGCACGGATTTAGCATAGCACCAACCAAGTAAATAGGGGGAATCGGGAAAAAATATTTTTTAAATTTCATAAACATGGCACCAACAACTTCTTTATAACCTTCTTTATTTTTATATTCTTTGAGCAAACCAGAAATATCGGTTATATATGTCAAAATATTACAAACAGTAGGATAATAAGCACCGAAAAATTCAACCGTAGCTACATACAATTTTTCTTAAAACTTAACAAGATCATTAATTACAACTCAATCAGAATTATGTAGCATGCAATCAACAGAATCAGCAAATGGACCGCAATGTTGGTTAAAAGCTAGTATAATAGGAATTCTATATTTATAATAAGTTTTTAAAAATTCATACGTAGAATTTCATCTAGTATCAATTTCCTCAGGCATCAAAATCGGTGTAAGTCCATTTTCTTGACATCTAACTTTAAATTCTCTAATTCTCGATCTATGATTATTTCCTTGAATAAAACCAACGGCAAGACGAATTTTTTCAATATAAAGCTCAAAAAACTCAAGACCATCTTTTATAATTAAATTATATATATGACATGCACACTTAATATGAAAAATTTCAGGCAAGGACGGAGATAGCGTAGATTTTAGTTTTTTTATAGCAGTCTTGTTGTTAGAAGCATTATCAAAAGCAATACATAAAATTTTATTTTCGATACCATAATATCCGACAATTTTAACAATAGAATCAACAATAAATTGTCCAGTATGTTTACGATCTTCATCATATAAAAAAGCAAGAATATATTTTTGCATCACAAAATTACTATCCATCCAATGACAAGTAACGGTTAAATAATCATTTTTATTTACAGCACGACCAAGATCAAAAGTTAGGGACAATCTACATTGAATATTTTTTAACAATGTTGATAAATAAAAACAATATTATGAATGAAGTCTAAAAATATCAGACCCACAAGTAGTTCTAGGAATACTAACATATGATTATAAATTGCTTGTATATAACGAATAAAGGCATCAGAAGAAGGAAAACTAAAAGACAAACAACCCATAGCTACCATTTTAGCTATTTCTTCCCGGTCCCTCAATTTATTATACTTCTTCGCTACGTGACCAGTTGTTGGGTCCATTCTAGTTTGCGTTGGCCCACCAACATCCCCACCACCTTGTGCAGTATTTAACTCTCTTTTGTGATCTTCAGCTATATGTCTCATTAACGTACCATACCCCCTTACTTGCGTCCACTTCTATGCTTATATATTTGTTGACAAATATTGCATTGCTCCTCAATATCTGATATACGTTCAAAAAATTGTCATGCAACACTAGTTCTTTTACGAGGTCTTGGGGCACTGGGAGGACGGGGAGGGAGATTAACTGATTCAGATCTAACGTTAGCATCTCCTACTGCGGGTGTCCCATCAATATTTTCATTATCTTCGTCTAAATTAACCACATCTACTTCATTTTCTTCTTCTATACCGTAATTTTCTTGAGCTTCTACATAATCCATATCGTGAGCACCTACACCTATTTCCTCCTCAAAAGGTGTACCAAGCGGTACCGGAGGCGAAGGCACACGGGTATATCTACTACTTGAACTACCTCTACCGCTAGTAATTCGCTTTTTACTACCACTACCACTTCCGGGACAAAAAATTTTAACACCTTTAGTAGCGAGGTTTCTTAATTTATCCATAATGTAAATTAAATTAAACTAAAAATATTCAAAATGCACAACTATAATAAAATTAAATATTAAAAAATTAACACAATAAATAAAAATTAAACGTAAGAGATGGAACGACAATACCAAATTTTGAAAGTATCCGAAGGTTACGACTTTAGAAACTTTCGCTCTTACTTTGTAAACAAAAAATTAAAAAATTAAAGTGAACACTTTAAGAAATTAAATATATTGAATATTTGAGAATTGAGATTTGCGAGAGAATGAGATTTGAGAGAGTGAAAAATTGTGTGAAAAATGATTTGAAATTATAGGGTATTTATAATTTTTTTTTGGGATTAAAAAATATTTTTAAAGTTATATATTTTTTTTTAATAAATGAGCCCAAACTAGCCATTTGGACCCAAAAACGGTTATATAGCCGTTGGGCCCACAGCTAGTTTGACCCAAAATCTCAATTTTTTTTATTATTTTTTTTAGAAAAAGGTATCCGGGCCGGTTAACCGGCGGGTCTGGACCGGGCTTGGTTCGGATCGGGTTAGCCAGACCCATTTTAAAAAAATAACCGGTTCGAAACCTGAAACCCTAAAGTCCTAGGGCTTATCGGGCCGGATTAAACCGGGGCGGGGCGGGTCAGCGCACTTGACACCCTTAATTATATTTTATATTCATAGCATATAAATTTGGATTTGTTCCCGTATTACTAATAGCTAACTGTATGTTTTGTTCTTGAACTTGTATAGGTATTTTCGTTGCAGCTAATTGACAATCAAAGGATGAGTTAATCTTCTTCACTTTGACAGTAACAATGTCATATTGTTAGAAAGA
>NW_025862788.1:0-2502 GCF_002878395.1 Capsicum annuum
TTACACTAATTTGAGGTATAAGTTGAGCGTTATAAAAAATGCCGCCATTGCCGAGGAACATTTTGGCGTATTTAGTTGGTTTGAAATTTTACCTTACTTGCTTGAATTCGAACTTGTAAATATTTGTATGTGATTTCCTTTGTTTCGTGTGTTAGGTAGATTTTATTTATTTTTTCTTATTTCTTACTATGGCATCATGGAATGAATGTGAGCTTGATGGTTGGAAATCTTATCCGGATAATCCATGTCCATATTGTGATAGACCCCACTTTTGGTATAACTGTAGATATGCTCCCCGGAGAGAGACGTGTGTACTATCTCCATTCTACCGAGAGTATAATTGTTCTTTATGTGGTGTTCAAGATTGATATTGTAGTGATTTCTCAAATTCCCCCTCCCCCTATTTCGCTAACCCAAGTTTTAGTTCTTCTTATAAGTATGGCAGGTCTTACGATCAAGAAAAGAAAGAATGTAGCACTGGAAAAAATGACATTGAAGCTATGCTACAACTAATGTTGGATCGTATAGACACAATGAATGATACCATATGTGACATACATCAAGACATTAGGGCATTTAACGAGGGAAGAGAAAGGATAGATGACATGGATATCAAGGATAATCATCTAAAACACTATATTTAGATAACATCTTATCTG
The DNA here is from genome assembly GCF_002878395.1 of Capsicum annuum. Classification (NCBI taxonomy): domain Eukaryota; kingdom Viridiplantae; phylum Streptophyta; class Magnoliopsida; order Solanales; family Solanaceae; genus Capsicum; species Capsicum annuum. The sequence goes on from NW_025862788.1 coordinate 660, forward strand.
TGGAATCATTTAAAATAATGGGAGAGTATGACGATAAAGACCAAGATTCCTATATTGATGAGGAGCTTGATGTTGATCAACCCTTGGAGATTTCCCAACCAACTAAGCCAACCATGAGGGATGATGCCAAGATTGAGAAAATGGTCCTAGAGGCAAAAGAAGAAGCCTAGCCAATCTCTTATGAAGACTCTAGCCCAATTCCAAGTATAAATGTTGAGAAGGTGAATAAAAAGTGTGTGTGTAGAGGATAGTGTAAATTTTGAAGTAGGATTTGTTGGGCCATACTCGAAGCATTTTTCCACATTATGTTTAGATGATATCTTATCTATGGAATTATCTAAAATATTGGAACACTGTGAAGATGAGGAACTGGAATCCTATATTCTTTATTTACACTTGATAAGTAACAAAAAAAAACACCTCACTTTAAAGATGAGTTGTTTACCATACATTATCCATTACTCAACTTCTTAATATTTGTACGACCTCCCTATGAGCGAGGTAAGAAGATGGACTCTAAGTTGGGGGTGAAGTTCATATTCTCAAGATATAGGAAAATGCTGAGTTGGGTCGTGCCGCGATACTAAATTAGGCGCTTATTGGGAGGAAACCCAAGGTAGTTTGTTGTTTGTATTTACATTATGTGATTGACATGAGATCTTCACACCCATGGTTCCACAGGTATGTTTCTAACTCTCTTGTTTTGGTTTGATGCATTGGAGAGATTGCATGATTTTAAGCTGAGGGTGGGGCTACTTGTGGGTGATGATGTCCTCCTGGGGTTTTATAGTTGTGCCTCTTTTCCCTGGAGTCTTGGTCCTAGTAGAGCCGGCATGTTCAGGCGTATTGTTTTTTCTTTGTGATGTGTTGTGGTTAACTGGGAGAAAAATAAGTATCTACGGCAGTTGACATATTTTTTGTTAATTTTTCTTGGAATGGTAACTACCTCTCCAATTGTCTATGTGGTAGATGTGTGAATTGTATTTAAGTTTAACCACTGTGCATCTTGTTATGGCATTAAGTTTTAGTTGCTTGATAATCACTGCTAACAATTGCATGAACAGGATGAGTAGTAGCTGGTAATACACTTGTGTGTCATGTATGTGTGAGAGATATTACTCAGTTCCCTTTATACTGATGAATCTAGGACTTGCCCAGTTCATCTTACCTTAGTTTAAAGATAGGGGTTAGGAAAGGATCATAGGCCATTTTGACTTTTAGCCAGTTTCAGCCTAAATAACCTTCCTTATTATGTAAGCTATCACTTGATACCTGTTTTTAGCCAAAATTGACTATACATTCCCGTTTAGATCATAATGAACCTGTTTTAGCCCTGGTCCTCCTTGGACACTATACACCTTGACTTAGGCAAAAAGCCTAAGTTGAGGGTGGCTATCATAGGGGTGCGTGATGTAAACTGGGTATGAAGAGAGGTAGAATAAAAGAAAAAAATGAAAAAGAAAAGTTATTTCCATCCTGAATAATGGGTGATTAAGAAAAGAAGAAAAAAGGAACAAAAAAGAAAAGAAAAAGAGGTTAATAAGTTGACCCCACAAGTTAAGGTAGTGCCAAAGATGTTAGTCACTCTAAATGCCATTTAATATCATACCAGCCCTTAGCCTACGTTACAAGGTGAGAAAGACCTATAATGATTCTAACTCACCTATCTGGATACCTTTGTAATAAAGATAAGGGAAAGCATATAGTATTTGGCATACATTGGCTGGAACTTCGTTTTGAGAGTGAGTGTTTTTGTGCAAATCCCCATGCTTAAATTTTGACTTCTGAGATGAGATATAAAGGGGAATTTCTTTGTTGTGAGGTCACACTAGTATCCTGCTAG
>NW_025862789.1:0-6428 GCF_002878395.1 Capsicum annuum
ATGTGATAGCTGATAGACAATTGAATATATGTATATATACATATATCTTGTGTAGTGACGTATGTAGTAATCGAAAGCTAGAAAACTAAATGTATATATCAGTATAGTTTGAATGATACATTGATATATATCATACTATTGAGGAAATCGATATACTATTTTGGGTCAATGTAGACACGCGTATGTTGTTGAAGTTGTAATAACGTAAGACTAGTATTACGAGGTGTATATATATATATATATGTATATATATGTATAATATCGTATTTAAAAGCTAATTAACCAAAAAATTATCGTAATTTGCAAAAATCATTGATATTATCATGTGATTGAGGAAACAAACTACTCGTGTTAATGTGATGATAAAATAACTATTATCTGATTTATATATGTACGAATTGTATTAAATTAATTGGATGTTGTCCCGGTACCATACACAGTGTATGTACTATGTATTTGTATATATATGAATTGTATTAAATTAATTGAATGTTGTTATAAATATTATCGAATTTACTAAAATTTTAATTTGTTAAAAAATAATTTTAATTTATTAACTTATTTTTGTAATTTATTAATTTATTAATTGTAATTTATTAAATTTTAATTTCAAAAATAATTTTTTTAATTATTACAAAAATCGACCACATGTGGTCGGTTTTCGTAATAATTGAAAAAAAAATATAATTCTTTAACCCGACCCGACCCGTAATACATAATAAAACACAAAATCACTCCAAAACCTCACCCATTTCTCGTCCAAAACAGTCACCAACCTCCCAAAACCTCCAAATCTCACACTCTAACAATAAACTCCTAATCTCCATTGTTCTTTCTCTTTCAAGGAAGTTTGTACTCCATCCTAACTTTAAATTTTGGCTTTAATCCATTTTCAAGGAACTATTCCATCCTAAGTTTCAATTTTGGGCAAGGTAATAGTCAACTTTCATTAACTAAATTTAGCTTATTCTTGTATCCACAGACTCATTTTTTTATGGCTAGAAATGTTAAACGTCTACATACAAATATCTTAGTGTTAATTTTGTCAAATGGTTGTGGTTTGCGTTTAGGGTTTGGATATTTGGTTTATTTAGCTAGATTTTAGCTAATTTTTGGAATTTGAGATTGAATTAGCTAATTCTAGGCTTGTTCCAACATTAATTTGATTTTGAATTACCTAAATTTCGGTTAGTCTTGGCACTTATTTCTCCATTTCACTCATTAATTGTTTAGTAGGTTTGGGGGAAAATCTTATTCCTATTCCTTTACTAAATTATTGTAATTATTTAAGCGAAAGAGTATTCTTTGTAATAATTTTACTATTTGACAGATTTCGAATTCGGTAAAAGGATTGCTTTGCTATTTTTTTCGGGTGACCGCTTATCTCTTTCACTTTAATTTACGCCAAGCATAGGTAAGTTGATTTGTCTCTATTTTCTTATAATTAAGTCTTGTTATTGTACATATTAAAGTCTAGTGAAGCCGTGTGTGGCCTTGTTTGATTCACTAGCATTGTTGTTGACATCTTGTCGGTCTTGTTGTTGCTTTTTTGGTGACATAGTCATTTAAAAATGGTTAAGTGTAGGGACTTTAAAGGGGATTTTTTATTTTAAATGTGGTTGGGTTGGTGACTTAGTTGCTTGAAAATGCTTAAGTGTAGGAACTTTAAAGGGGATTTTTTGTTTTCAATGTGGTTTGGTTGGTGACTTAGTTGCTTGAAAATGGTTAAGTGCAGGAACTTTAAAGGTTTTTTTTTTTTTTTTAAATTTTGAATGTGGTTTGGTAGGTGACTTAATTGCTTGAAAATGTTTAAGTCTAGGAACTTTAAAGGAGATTTTTTTGTTTTGAATGTGGTTTGGTAGGTGATTTAGTTGCTTGAAAATAGTTAAGTCTAGGAACTTTAAAGGAAATTTTTTTGTTTTGAATGTGGTTTGGTTGGTGACTTAGTTACTTGAAAATGGTTAAGTGTAGGAACTTTAAAGGGAATTTTTGTTTGTGACTTAGTTGCTTGAAAATGGTTAAGTGTAGCAACTTAAAAGGGATTTTTTTTGTTTTGAATGTGGTTTGGTCGGTGACTTAGTTACTTGAAAATGGTTAAGTGTAGGAACTTTAAAGGGAATTTTTTGTTTTGAATGTGGTTTGGTTGGTGACTTAGTTGTTTGAAAATGGTTAAGTGTAGGAACTTTAAAGGATTTTTTTTTTGTTTTAAATGTGGTTTGGTAGGTGACTTAGTTGCTTGCAAATGGTTAAGTGAAGGAACTTTAGAGGGATATTTTCTATTTTGAATGTGGTTTGGTTGATTGGTGACTTAGTTACTTGAAAATGGTTACGTGTAGGAACTTTAAAGATTTTTTTTTTGTTTTGAATGTGGTTTGGTAGGTGACTTAGTTGCTTGAAAATGGTTAAGTGTAGGAACTTTAAAGGGAATTTTTTTGTTTTGAAGGTGGTTTGGTTGGTCACTTAGTTTCTTGAAAATTGTTAAGTGTAGTAACTTTAAAGGGATTTTTTTTTTGTTTTGAATGTGGTTTGGTTGGTGGCTTAGTTACTTGAAAATAGTTAAGTGTAGGAACTATAAAAGGAATTTTTTTGTTTTGAATGTTGTTTGGTTGGTGACTTAGTTGCTTGAAAATGGTTAAGTCTAGGAACTTTAAAGGGGATTTTTTGTTTTGAATGTGGTTTGGTCGGTGACTTAGTTGCTTGAAAATGGCTAAGTGTAGGAACTTTAAAAGAATTTTTTTTGTTTTGAATGTGGTTTGGTAGGTGACTTAGTTGCTTGAAAATGGTTAAGTGTGGAAACTTTAAAGAGATTTTTTTTCTTTTGAATATGATTTGGTTGGTGACTTAGTTACTTGAAAATGGTTAAGTGTAGGAAGTTTAAAGGGAATTTTTTGTTTTGAATGTGGTTTGGTAGGTGACTTAGTTTCTTGAAAATGGTTAAGTGTACAAACTTTAAAGAGAATATTTTTGTTTTGAATGTGGTTTGGTAGGTGACATAGTTGCTTGAAAATGATTAAGTGTAGGAACTTTAAAGGGATTTTTTTGTTTTGAATGTGGTTTGGTTGGTGACTTAGTTATTTGAAAATGGTTAAGTCTAGGAACTTTAAAGGGGATTTTTTGTTTTGAATATGGTTTGGTTGGTGACTTAGTTGCTTGAAAATAGTTAAATTTTTGTAAATTGATCTAATTAGTTGTATCTGATTGATTGTGTAGATGGAACCTGAATATAGCTGGATATATCAATGGAACAATGATAATAGAATGGGTATTAGGGAGGAATTTGTTTAAGGTGTCAAAAGATTTGTTGAACATGCTAAGACACTTGATATGTGGACACGTTATCGGGTTATTTGTTGTCCTTGTGTTAAATGTGATGGGATAAATCTTATAAGTGAAGAAGATGTAAAGGAACATCTTTATAGAAAGGGGTTTCACGAGGACTTTTTAATATTGAATGGCATTCATGGGGATGTTGCGTAAAATGACTTTGTTGTTAGAGAAAGTAGTAGTTCTGCAGGGCATAGTGAATATTAAGATACTAGGATGACAGAAATGGTGCACGATGCTTTTGGGATGCAACATGGGGTTGAGTTTGGGGAAAATGTTGAAGATGTTCCTGATAGCGAAGCGAGAAATTTCTACAAGGAATTGCATGCTGCTAGTCATCCTTTGTTTGATGGGTGTTCACACTCTCGTTTGTCTGTTGTTGTTAGATTATTAAGTATTAAATCTGACTGGAATATTGCTGAAGGAGGAATAGAATCAATGATAGACCTTATTATAGAGTTAGTTGACCCCGGCTTGGAGGTTCCTGATTCTTTATATAAGGAAAAAAGATTGGTGTCAAAGTTAGGTCTCTCCTTGGTTAGAATTGATTGTTGTGAAAATGGCTGCATGTTATACTTTAAAGAAGATACTAAGCTAGAGTTCTATAAGTTTTGTCAGCACTCTCGATATAAGCGTGGTTCTACTGAAAATAAAATTGCTATTAAGGCGATGCATTATTTACCTCTTATACCAAGGTTGAAGAGGTTGTATGCTTCAAACAATCCAGCTCCTCATATGAGATGGCACAGTGAAAATAGCAGGCCCACTAGTGTTATGTGTCATCCATCAGATGGAGAGGCTTGAAGCATTTTGATGTAACTTATCCAGATTTTGTAGCTGAGCCATGAAATATTCGATTGGGATTATGTGCGGATGGGTTCTCTCCTTTTTTAGTTGGTGGTGCGCTATATTCATGTTGGCCTGTATTTATACTCCTTATAATCTTTCTTCTGAACTGTTGATAACTAGTCCTTATATATTTCTGAATTGTTTTATTCCTGGCCCGCGTAATCCAAAAAGCAAAATAGATGTCTACTTGCAACCTTTGATTGATGAACTTCAAATTTTATGGCATGAGGGGGTTGAAACTTGGGATATCTCTCTTAAACAAAATTTCAATCTGTGTACATTTCTAATGTGGACTGTTAATGATTTTCCTGCTTATGGAATATTGTCTGAGTGGATGACAGCTGGAAAACTAGCTTGTCCATACTGCATGGAAAAAACAAAATCTTTCATATTGAGACATGGCAGGAAAAATTCATGGTTTGATTGTCATCATTGTTTCTTGCCACCTGATCATGAATTTAGGAAACTCAAGAATGCATTTAGAAGGAATAGAAGGGAATATGATGGTTCACCTCCAAGGCTGTCTGGTCATGATGTCTGGGAAATAGTTCAAGATTTGCCTAAACCAAGCGAGGAACGATTGTACAGGCTTGATGGATATGACGTTTCACATAACTGGACTAAGCAAAGTATATTTTGGCAGTTGGAATATTGGCTAGATAATTTACTGCCAAATAATGTTGATGTCATGCATACTAAGAAGAACTATTTTGACAACTTGTTCAACATAGTTATGGATGTCACCAAAAAAACAAAGTATAATCCTAAGGCCAGACTTGACTTACCAGAATATTGCAACCGCAGAGAATTACACTTACAGCAGAGGCCCAACGGCAATGTTCTTAAGCCCAAGGCTAGTTTTACATTCAAGTTGGACTAAAAACGTCAAATATGTGAGTGAGTTCAAAGTTTGAAGATTCCTATGGATAAGCCTCAAATTTGAGAAAAAGGGTTGATATGACACAAGGAATCTTGCATGGAATGAAAACCCATGATTGTCATGTTTTCATGGAACAATTACTTCCAATTGCTTTTATTGGTTTACCTGAAAACATATGGAAACCAATAGCAGAGATCAGTTTGTTCTTCAAAGACTTATGTGCCACCATATTAAAATAAGAAAATCTGGCACGAATGGAAAGTAACATTGTTGTTATCACCAACAAGCTGGAGAAGATTTTCCCACCAGCGTTCTTCAATGTGATGGAACATTTCCCATTCACCCTATGGACGAAGATCGGCTAGGCAGTCTAGTTCAAACTAGGTGGATTTATCCATTTGAACGATAAGTATTTGCAACATATTTAAATTCATACATATCTTTTTAAAATATAGTAAACATCTAACCTTAACATTGTACAGGACAATTGAAAAATTGAAAAGGGGTCCCAAAAACAAACATAGGGTGGAAGGCTCTATAGTCAAGGCATATCTTACGAGAGAAACTTCTCAATTTTGTTCATACTACTTTCGTGATAAAGTTGCTTGTTCAATAAATCGACCAAATCGTCATCAGGATGATGTGAATGAGCCTCATTTGCAACTGATATCAATTTTTAATTAATCTGGTTGTAAGTCTAAAAAGACCATACCTCCCCAGCTCACTCCCATGGAGCGCAAGTCAGCAACTTTGTATGTCATGCTAAATTGCTCGAAAATTGAGCCCTTTCTGAAGTAAGGAGATTAAAATTTTAACATATCTTATTTGTTTACTCATTCTCTTAAAGAAACTAATTGTGTTTCCCATGTTGGATGTTCAGTTCATTTAAGAGTCAATTTCACGAAAATCAAGTGTATGCATCCTTTGCAACGAGGTTTAAAAATGAGGTTCGTAAGTGTATTAATATTTCTACAAAGCTTAAACATTTACACATTCCTCAACTAAAATATATATATATATGTATAATATTTTTAGGTATACCATTCACCAAATGCAGCCGCATATGATCAGCTCTTGAGAGATATTTCTTTGGGTCCAGTTGAAGCTAATGCAATGTCCCAATACAAAGTGAATGGGTTTAAATTTTTCACCGAATAACACTCCAGAACAAGGAAAACAAACAATAGTGGTGTTTGGGTTAAATGTAATGATGATGTTGATTATTTGGCATCATACATGAGATCTTAGAACTTGAGTATACTGGTTTTCCAATAAAAAAAATTGTCCTCTTTCGATGTAAGTAGTTTGATCCAAGCACAAGAGGCACAAGAGTACATAGGGAGCATAACATCATTGAAGTGAAGCACAATAGCTC
>NW_025862790.1:0-2243 GCF_002878395.1 Capsicum annuum
CTTATTGTAGCTTGTACTCAAGAAGGCTTAGCCCTTTGCAACGAGTTGAAATTAGCTAGACAGATTAAGCTTGATAAACTCAGAGAAAAATCCCAATTAGGGGACTTTTGCGAGCAATTTGGTATGGATAAACCCTTTGTACGAAAACCGCAAAAGTATTCTAAGTCTTCTAAACCCTATAGAAATAAACGTTCCAGACATAGAAGCAAGGAAGAACGTGAGGCTAGAAAATCCTTCCGTAAGTCTACTAGATTCACAAAAAATTGATCAAAAAGAGATTTAGCCAAAATTAAATGCTATAAGTGTAACCAGTATGGCCATATAGCTCCTAACTGCAAATTACAAAAACTCAAGTCCTTAGGACTTTCTGAAGAAGTTCATGACCAAGTCTATAATTTATTATATACCTCTGATTCCGAATCTGATTCTACTTCTGAGAATGATTTTGAATTACCTAATTCTGATAGTGAGCTCGATCAGATTAATAAATGTAATGACTGCGATAATGATGTTTGCAATTGTGATGAAATGATGTATAAACTTCAAGCGCAATTCGAAGATCTTGATTTAAATGTTCAAGCTCTTACTGCTAAAAATGTTCTCGAATTACTAAAAGAAGTTACTGATGACAAACTACGTGAAAAGATCCTTCATTTTGCTACTCAAAACACTTCTGCTAATACTAGTACTTCTAAAGATACCTCTTTTGATAATCTTCCCACGTCTTATTCCCTAGATGAAGTAAATCGACGTCTTGCTTTAAATAAAACCCCCGGTAGAAATACTACCTTTAATGATTTAAAAATCGAAGTTGAGCAATTGAAAAAGGAGATAATTTCTTTAAAACAAAACCAATTGATCTCAGATCATAGAATTTTGAAAATTGAAGAAAAAATTATTGATGCTTCCGAAGTATCTTTTGTTTCAAAAGGAAAAGAAAAAGAGTTCGAACACTCTGAAAATTCTGAAATTGATAAATTCAGCCCAGCAGAAGATTTGAAAAAAGATTATTTCTTGGGAATGATGCAAATTGTTACTGCTCATAAGTGGTATATAAAATGCACTATTTTGATAAATAAGGAATTTTCTGTTACCAATATTGCTATGATTGATAGTGGTGCTGATGTTAGCTGTATTCAAGAAGGATTAATTCCAACTAGGTATTTTGAAAAAACCACTCATATAATAAAATCTGCATCTGGTCATGCTCTTGATATCAATTATAAATTGCCAAATACTCATATCTGCCGAGACAGAGTCTGCATTCCACATTTCATCTTTTTAGTAAAAAATCAGCTTTTTCCTCCTATTATTTTAGAAACACCATTTATAAATGCTATTTATCCGTATACTCATATTGATGCAAATGGTTTTAAGGCTACTTACAAGGACAAATAAATTTCTTATCCTTTTGTTACTCATCCTGTAACCAGAGATATAAATACCCTTATCAATATGAAACAAAATCAGCTTAATTTCTTACAATTAGAATTAATGAGTATTAACATCTTTGATAATTTAAAATCAGTAAAAGTCCAAGAAAAAATAAAAATGATTTCTAATCAATTGATTCTGGATATTTGCGCGGATCATCCAAATGCTTTCTGGAATCGAAAGAAGCATATTTTTTCTCATCCTTATGAAGATGACTTCAGTGAAGAAAAGATTCCTACAAAATTTCGATCCTGTCAAATGAATACAGAATTAGTAGAGTTCTGTAAGACAGAAATTGATAATCTTCTACAAAAGGGTCTTATAAAACCCTCAAAATCCCCTTGGTCTTGTACCGCTTTTTATGTCAATAATGCTGCTGAAAAGGAACAAGGAAAACCTCGACTAGTTATAAACTATAAACCTCTGAATAAAGTTTTAAAATGGATTCGATACCCTATACCGAATAAAAGAGACTTACTTTCTCGATTATATGATGCTAATATATTTTCTGAATTTGATTTAAAATCTGGATATTGGCAAATTCAAATCGATAAAAATCATACTTATAGAACTACTTTTAATGTTCATTTCGGACAGTATGAATAGAATGTCATGCCATTTGGTTTAAAGAATGCTCCTTCCGAATTTCAAAAGATTATGAATGATATTTTTAATCCCTATATGGACTTCATCATTGTCTATATTGATGATATCTTAGTATTTTCAAAAATCCTCGAATCTCATTTTAAACATTTACATACATTTAAACAAGTAATTATTCAAAACGGTTTAGTTATCTCTAAACCTAA
>NW_025862791.1:0-1266 GCF_002878395.1 Capsicum annuum
GCAGTTTTGAATAGTTAAAAGGTCATATTTGTGCACTGTCAAAGTTTTACTTCTTATGTTAAAATGACGTTTTTTTTTTTTTTTTAATTATTACTACTATTATTATTATTATTATTATTACTAAAAATTACACAAATACACAACTTATATTTCCAATATTACAAAAATTTTCAACTCCCTAAACATATTTCAAAAATCCCAACATATACACAGAATGCTATGTATATGTCGGCTATATTAGGTATATTAATAGGGAGAGAGAATAAAGTAATTTAAAAAGTGGGAGAGAGTGTAATTACTTACAAAAGGTTTGGTATTATTATTATTATTATTATTATTATTATTATTATTATTATTATTTATTTATTTATTTATTTATTTATTTTTATAGCAGCAGGGATTGAACCCGCGCAGTAGGCTGAAGGAAGCGCCCAAGAAGAGCAAATAATATCATTGGCTATCTAAGTGCCTTGTTTCATGTGGTTCAACATTAATATATGTACCTAAATATGGATTTTCTACCTTATATATACAACGTAATCTTTTTACCGAGGGGGTTCGGGTGAACCCCATGATAACCACGTAGGTCCACCCCTACGTTAATTTAATAACGTTAATTTAATATACTACTACTACTATCCTTAATAACTTTAATTTAATAACGTTTTATTAAAACTATAATTTTTTTTATTATTAGTATAGTTTCATCTTTAATTTAATATTTAAATAAATTATATTGAGATATATTATATAACATAAATTCGCCCTTTACTTTATAATATATATACATATCCGCACGATTTTTTCGTATGAGGCCGACCCACCAAATTAATAAATCTTCAATATTGCTCTTTTTCCGCAATGACAAAAGAAATTAGATGTCATTTTCATCTTTGAGCCAAAAATAATGAAAAAATAATAGTGAAAAGTCATTTAAAGGTCATATTTGTGCATTGTCAAAGTTTAAGGTCAAAGTTATAAGTTGGTGTCAAGTTTAGGGTCATATTTATGTACTATGTATATTTGAAATGGATATTTAATATATTAAAATATAAATAAATTATGTCATTCAAATGCTAAAAAAACAAACAGTTGGCCGCATCCAAAATATAATATAGACAACATACCCTACCAGCTTGACCCAAGTTGTGGAAATAAGATGTTTGAGTGAAAAATGTGTTGGAAATATTGTACCTTGCTTGACCCCAAGTCAACTGCAGTCCATTTTTGCAAAAATCAATCAAGTTACACCACAATTGCCTAAGC
>NW_025862792.1:0-1565 GCF_002878395.1 Capsicum annuum
AAAAAAAGGGGCGCCGGTGAACAGTAACCGGTGAACAGTATCGGTAAATAGTAACGGCGTGAAAAGTGACGGTGAACGGGTATTATTTGTCGAGTTGGATTGTTGGTGTTAAGATTCGGCTCGAGGTTTCCGGGTGCGGACTCTCTTTATTCGAATAACATTGAGTTTGAAAGATTCAAATTTAAGGTCCAATTCTTTCTTCTCTTTCATTTAATTCTTATGTTATTGTGATTGCGTGTGATTCGATACCGTGGTTTGTTTGTTGATGTGAACTTTTGGTGACATTTGGGTGTGTGATGTGCTAAGCATGATTGGTGAATTTTCGTTATTCTCGATTGGTGGATTGTGTATTGAAATGGGTTAATCACGTGGTTGAGAATGAATTAGGGTGGGGATTAAAAATGGAGGAAAATGAATATTGATTAATTTTGGTGTATTGATAATGTTGAACATGATAGAATTGTGATACATTGAACTTGGTAGGCAAACGTAGGCCGGGTAGGCAAATTTAGGAATAACGATTTGTTGGAGTGTTTGAATATGTGTGTGAATGGTATTTTCTACTTTATTGCACGAAAAGTTTAAATTGTACTCATTTGGCCAGGGAATGCCCCGAAGAATTTGTATTGATTTATCCGGGGAATGCCCCGAAGTAGCATGTACGCAAAGGAGGCTCGTGATCAAGGCTCATAACGTCGGGTGGAGTTTAGTTTAGGATTAGTTTAGAATAGAATAGGTTTTATAATTCAACACCTTTTTTATTTTGGATTGTATAATTTGGACCGAACATTATTTTGGTTTGTTTTGAATTTTGTGTGATTTATTTGTTTGCTTGTTTTGTGTGTATTTATGTGGTTTGTACATTTGTAATGTCAAATTAGCCGATACGCTCCACCAAGCGACTGTGGTCGAACCAAGGGATCGCGGAGTGCCTAACACCTTCCCCTCGGTCAACAGAATTCCTTAGCCAGAATCTCTGTTGGCGGATCAGTTTTTTAGAGCCAAACCGTTTCGAAAAGGATTTTCCAAAGGTGACTTGGCACATCGGATTATGCCAAGTGACGACTCTGAATAAGAAAAAAAAAATGTAAATAATCCTTTTTTTTTTCGAAACAAATTTTTCATTTTTGTCACCTTAATAATAAAACCCTTTCGAACTTAAAATATATATCTTTTTTTTGGAGTCGAAAAAGGACTGTGACACACTATTCTCCTTCGACTGTCCCTCACTCGCTGAAGTAAATCCTCCCCAACCTTCGGTAGACCATTTTCTTTTTATCGCGACAGATTCGGAAGGTATAGCCAACTGACTTCCAGTCTGGTCGTCTTTGCTTTGATCCTCCTTATTCTTGATAGGGAGGGCGATTATATTTCCATCTTCTTTAACGTTCCCTGTCTGAGATCCTTCTTGGAAGGGAGCAGCATGGCCAAACAAATGATATTTTAACGTGGGTACTTCAACAATGCCATCCATAAAAGCAGAAATGTATTCACTAGTACGCTGGATACACTTGTATGTGCGCTTTACTTCTCCTTTCCCCACAGCCCTTGCAACATTTTGAGAC
>NW_025862793.1:0-1304 GCF_002878395.1 Capsicum annuum
TGGCCACAATACCAAGCAATGCTCAAATCGAACTATGCTTTAGAATAGGAGAAAACACATCTGTGAAGTCAATACCTTGAACCTGACTGTAACCTTTAGCAACTAGTCTTGCTTTGTACCTATTATCTTTAACTCTTGATGTTCCTTCTTTCTTTTTAAATACCCACTTGTAACGAACAACTTTCTTATCTTTAGGCAATCTCACCAAATCCCATATGTCATTCTTATGAAGTGATTCCATCTTCTCCTACATAGCAATCATCCATCGGCAAAAATTATCACAACTAACTGCCTCTGAGTAGGAAGAAGGATCTTTACTGGAATCTACCTTCTGCTACACTCAATGCATAAGCAACCAAATCAGCTTCAGCATACTTCTGAGAAGGTCTAATATCTCTTTTAGGCCTGTCTTTAGCAATAGAATATTATGGCTCCACTGGTTGTGAAGAAGAAATAGCATCACTCTGTATCTCCGGTCTAGACTGAAAGATAAGCATTGGTGTAGACTCTGCTCCAATTTGCAATTCAATATGGTTGAATGACTTTCGCTGATTCATGTCACTAAGCTCAACAGGGAGTCAAGCACTTGATTCGGAGAGAGCCCGAAGCATGGAGGTTTCATCAAACACATTATTAACCTGAGCATACGCAGGACATCTAAATATCCTCAAATCAGAATAACTAGCAGTAGTACCATACCATACCTCTTGTGGAGTCTTTTTATCAATCGCGATTGAGAGAGAGTGGTTAATAAGAAGACAAGTTGTAGAAGCAGTTTCATCCCAAAAACACTTGGGTAAATCAGTATTAGAGAGCATAAAACGCACCTTCTCCATCATAGTCCTATTCATTCATTAGGCCATACCATTCTGTTGTGGAGTATGACGAATTGTCAAGTGCCTCACAATTCCTTCTGACTTGCATAAAGTATTAAATTCATTAGAACAGAACTCTTAGCCATTATCGGTATAAAGGAGTTTTACCTGCTTCCCTGTCTGCTTTTCAATCATAGTCTTCTGCTCCTTGAAAGTAGACAACACATCATTCTTTTGCTTCATAAAGAATACCCAAACTTTTCTAGAATAGTCATCAATAATAGTCAACAAGTAATTAACGCCTCCTCTTGAAGCTACTCTAGCAGGATCCCGGAGATAAGAATGAATATAATCGAGTATGCCCTTAGTTGAGTAGATGCCTTTAGTGAATCTGACTCTCTTCTGCTTTTCGAATTCGCAGTGCTCACATAACTCTAATTTCGTAATACCCTGCCCATCAAGAGGTCCTCTCCTTGTTAGTTCAGTCAT
>NW_025862794.1:0-12727 GCF_002878395.1 Capsicum annuum
TTTATTTTGAGACTAAAATTTAGAAGGTAAATAAGAGTGAGGATGTAGAGGATTGTGTAAATATTAAAGTGGGATTGGTTGGGCCTCATTCAAAGAACTTCTCTACATTATGTTTAGATGATATCTTGTTTGTGGAATCATCTGAAATAGTGGGAGAGTGTGAAGATGAGAAACCGAAATCCTTTATTCTTAATTTTGCACAAGAAAAGTAACATAACAATACACCTCACTTTAAGGCCGAGTGGTTTACTATGCAAATTATATTACTCAGTTTCTTAAGCCTTGTACCACCTCTTTTTGAGCAAGGCAAGAATATGGATATGATTTTGGGGGAGAAATTCATATCTTCAAGGTGGAGGAAAAAGTTGATTGGGTCATCGCGCGGCACTAAATTACACGCTGCTTGGGAAGCAACCCAAATTAAGTAGGTATATTTTATTTTTAGTTTTTTTTTGGTTTTTACTTCACGTAGTTTTTGTTTTGTTGAGTCAAAGGTTTATGGCAAGTCTGAGTACTGAAAACCTAAGCTAAGGAGCATGGAAAAGTCTGAGTGTGGGGCCCACAAACTTTCTTTATATGTAAAGATGCTACTAGCTAGGCCTAGAGGCCTCAGGAAGTATTTTTATCTCTTACTTTAAAAGTTCACTTTGGGGACAAAGTAGTTTTTTAAGCGTGGGGTGGGGAAATTCCCAAATTTTGGCTCAATTTAAATATTTTTTATGCAATATACTCTTTTTAGTGCTATTTTTGATTGCATAGTACAAGTGTTTTATTTGGTAAATGTATGTTTATTGTGTCAATGACTACTTTTTAGACTCTTAGGCTCTTGATTGTGACTTTTGTACTTGTTGGATTAAATTTGAATTCATGTTATTGTTTGGTTGAGATTCTATAATTATCCTATGTGAGTTGATCATGTGCCATGTACGTGTGAGATTTTTGTATATTCCCTGTTGCATATGATTTCAAGAACTTGTCCGGTGTGGGTACAAAGCAAAATAAAAAATGTGAGTTTAGGAGATGATATAGGCATTTCTTTGATAGCGTTGTTTTATAACTTCTTTTTGACCTACCCTTGTGTATAATCCTAGTTAAACCCCATAAAGCCTTTAGCTTATTTTTTTGATAGCCTCATATGTAGCCTAATCCCTTTTTTGATTGACCTTAATTTTATCCAAAGCTCTTAGTTTCTTTAATAAAAATTAATTTGAGTAAGGAGTTGAAAAATAAGAGGAGAAAAGGTGAATTTGATGCCCCAAGTTAATAGTTATTGGTGTTGATAATTGATGTGTGGTGAATGGGTGTGATAGAAATTGAGCAAGACATATAACCATGGTTATGAAAAAAAATTTGATTCATGTGGTAACAAACAATACTTCCACCATATGTTTGTGAAAATGCTTAAAAGAGATGGGGCAAAATAAAGGTAATGGGGAGATGGAAAAAGTATAATTTGATTATTGGAGATTGGTTTTAAATGTATAACGTAGTGTATTAAAGATATTAGAGATGTTTGTCACTATTACAAAATAGTTCTTACCCATTCAGCCTACATACAACACGAAACGATCTAATTGATCCTAAGTTCATCATTCTTATATTAGTGGAGCACTACACTAAGGGAAAAATTATGGTTCATTATATGTAACTTATGAATTCTTTGTGAGAGTGAGTGTAATTTAATTCTTGTACCCATTATGTAATAAATTTCTTTATTATGAGTGATTATGTGTAACTCTATTGTTGTAAGGGGTACATTTTTTATGAACGTGGGTGATTTGTATGATGTTCTTGATTGAACAATATGCATAAATTTTCTACTTAGGTGAGTCAATTCTGAGGGTAAGGTGTTTTTAAGTAGTGTTCATGAGCTTTCAAGTATGTTTGTAACATGCATAGTGTAGAAACTTGCATTCCATGTAGTCATTGTAGTAATAGCATGAGTGTCTTGCATGTAGTAGCAGTTTAGAGTATCCTTAACTTATAATTCTTAGAGTTAAGATTTGTTTGAGGATGAACAAGGATTTAAGTATGCGGTGGTGATGTTGGGTGTATTTATGCACTCTAGTGTTACTATTCTAGCTTAGTTAGCCTTGTTTTCAGGATAATTTGTGTTCTTTATGTGTTAATATTTTTAAAAAATAAGCATTTAATTGTCCAAGGACGTGATTACAATGTTCAAAGTGTTTTCCAAACATGTTTGTACTTAACTGAGTCATTTAGAGTTCCATCGAGGAAACTAGTTTTACTAGCTAGAGCTAGGTGTATGTCTAGTCAGTTTCGTTGGATTCTAATGTGTTTAATTTATTCTAAAAGATTTAAATGTGTAATTATGAGTGGAATAACTTATTTGTAATGTGCAAATTTTAATTTGAGTAAGTCTAGAGGCGAAACATAAAGTTGAAGATCATTGCGAATTAGCCTAGTCTTAGCTTGTGTTTTGATTCATCGTCATGGATATTATGTTGTTATGATCTCTAATGCATGGTGTGTAATTATGTAGGAAACTTTGTGAGCTGAATAAGGAGATATAATGATGATATAAAGGCTGTAAATCCATGAGAAATACACCATGATACAAGGGATGAAAGATGGAACGATAAAGACTTAACCAAAATTTCAGACGCAACTTTCAGTGTGTGTGCACGATGAGTGTGCGATGCTTGCTCCATTTCAATGTCCCACTGGAGTAGAATAATTTGAGAAGTGTAATTACAGTTGAGGCATGTGAATAGCGTTCGTCACACCCTCTTTTTTAGGGTAAACAAGAGTGCGACGCATGATGCAATCCACCGCTTCAAAATATGGCAATTTCTCACAGATACACGGGATTAGGATTATTATAATGGATATACACTTTACCCACTTTCTGGGAGGATCTTGGAATCCATCTATTATTATAACAGTTTCTCTGAATCCTATAAAAGTTAGGATTAGTGAAATTGTTATATATACAAACACGTGACTTGGACAATTTTGGACAATTTTGTGACGGTGGACGTAAGTGGAGATTAAAAAGGAGGCTGCTAATTAAATAGGTTTTTCTTATTATTTATTTATCATTTAATTATTCATAGCATGTATTCAATTATTTGGATCATGATTATAATTATTATCGGTTAAAAACGTTCTTTTCAGGGTTAAAGCCAAGAACATGAATACTATTATTTTGGATTAATTTTTTTTAATTCACTTATCATATTTGTTTGTTTGTTATATTGAGGATTTATCACCCTTAGAATACATATATTGTCAATCTTTTGATTTCAGGAGAGGGAATAGGGAGATAGAACGTAGGAATAAACAAAGTAGGGTTTGTATTCTTTTCTAAAATAAGGAGTGCAAATTAGCGACTAGGACAGGGATGTACTTAGATGCCTTATTTGTTTAACACGTAGGATGGTATCTTAAAGAACTTAATTGGATTATTACATCCTCTCTCAATGATTTAGTTGTAATGTCCAAATTAGGTAAATGATTAGAGGTTGGGAGACCATGATCATGCAATTAACCCTACGAATCAACAAATAAGATAAACATGTTAATGAATGAGATTCAACAAGTAGTATGTTTGTTCAAAGTGTTTTAACCCTGGATCTCTATCCATTGATTGTCCCAAGCCTTTTATTGTTACGCGCTATTTATTTTATTTTTAGTTTACAATTATTCAAAACTCTTTTTAATTACTTGATCTCAATTGTTAAACTAGAATTGGATAGTTTTCGACACAAGTCCCTATAGGATCGATATTTGACTTTCTTGAAGGCCGCTATATTATGTGGTAGATCACGTACACTTGCATGCGCACTGTCAGAGGTTAAGTTTTATATGCGGAGTAAATACCCCCTAAATTTGACCGATTTGGATAATTTCTGTGTTTTACATTTGAGTGTGAACACATGTTTTAGTGGTGGATAATGTAATAATCCTCATAGTGATTTGTAACTTTGTCTCTATTATGATGGTGTTTACCTTACCCATAGTTTTTTTTATCATTTATGACTTGTGGGAACATTTGATTTGGTCTCCAAAGCATTTAGGAATGATTTATTTGATTTTAAGACTTTGAGTAGCCTTTAAATTGAAAATTTTAACTTTGGTATTTTTTTGTTCTCTGAGCATAGAATGGTGATTTCACTAGTTTGATTAGATCCAAAGTGTCAATTTTGGATTAGTAACATCGTTGGTTTAGATTTTGAGTCTTTATTTTGAGTGTTGATTATTTAAGTAAGAAACTAGTTGTTGTAGCTTAAAAGGGTTTGTGAGGATTAACTTATTAAGAATAA
The DNA here is from genome assembly GCF_002878395.1 of Capsicum annuum. Classification (NCBI taxonomy): domain Eukaryota; kingdom Viridiplantae; phylum Streptophyta; class Magnoliopsida; order Solanales; family Solanaceae; genus Capsicum; species Capsicum annuum. The sequence goes on from NW_025862794.1 coordinate 4,287, forward strand.
CATCCTTTTGTAAATTTGATTGTCCCATTAAGACTGAAAGATTGAAATTAGCTTAATAGAACTTTAGGATTTTCTTTATGGGGTCCCAAATAAATCCCGAGGGTTTACTCAGAGTTTTGTTGCACTCAAGCTTCAACTGGTGCGCCAGGTGGCCTTTTTATTCGCATGCGGCCTTGGCTCATGTATTTGGTGAAGCATCAACCTGGTAACCTCACACGCGGGCAAGCTATTGCACACGCATAGAGCAACTTACAAGGCTAGAGTGGGTTACTTCTCCGCACATATGAAACAATGAGTGTGCACGCATACAAGGCACTGTTCACCTAAATAGTATTCAAACCTCTATTTTAAATTATTTTTTCCATTTTTCACTATCTTATAACATTGAGACCTCGGAATCAGAAATTTTAAAGAAATTTTATCTTCAAACTTGTTTGGGTAAGCTTCTAAACATAATTTTTATCATTTCTCTTATACTATATTGCTAACAAATTTTCAAAACATGGATTTATTACTAAGAATTTTGGGTTTTACCCGACAAAGTAAGATATGGATTTACAATGATTTCAAGCTTGATTTTAATAAATTTCTCGATAGATTTTCGTACTTAGATCTCTTAAAGTTTTGTAACATGATTATTTATAAAATTCTAGTTTTACCCTTTTATCTTTGGGGTCAATATATGAAGTGATTTTGTATTCGTAACAAAGTTTGTTAATATGGATATTGATAGACTCCTAATCTCGTACATAATATATTTTAATAGATTGGGAGAATTCTGAAGTCGTCCAATAGGGGGAGTCTACTTGTTAAGGGGTCAAGGCTTGTGTCTTGACTTTCAAGGTAAGTTATTATTTAACTTTCTTCTGACGGGGCTAGAGATATAAAAATTCATGTAAAGCATGCTATAGGTTGGGGATTTTACCATGAGATTCATCTTTTGAGATTATTATTTTATAGTATTGCTTGTGCAGGGGCTTGTGTGGATCTTTTCTTGACTTAAAAGATTAGTGTCATTGGGATGATCACGTCGGGGTTGGTATTATTCTTATTGAACATTATTGTTCTTTATCATTATTGGGATGATTATATAAAGGCTTGGATTGGTGACATCTCACATGATTCTTTAGCAATATGTTGCCATTAAATGGCTTGTATCATGATCTTTTGAGATTAGAGGTGACTTGAACTAATTTATACCATTATTAAGCTAATTTATTATATGATGTAGAACTGGTAATAAGCATGCATCCTCATTCATTCAACATATTCATGGAAAGAAATGTTGTTTTTTACATAAATGAGACACTTTATAAAACACCTTAATAAAGGGATGTGCCGGTAAGGTTGAATTATAGGATTATGATAGTATATAGGTTATTAACCCACCATAGGTCCTCTCCTGGAAGCTTATTATTACACCCTAGTCTATACCCTAGAAGCGACCTGGTGTTTAAAATCATAAGTGGCTCAAAGCTAGCCCATGTTAAGGGCTTGTTACTAAAATTAGAAATTTAAACATTGATTATAAGCTAATTAATTATTAAAAATATTTGTCATGAAGAAATTATCTAAAATAATAAAATCATATCTAGAATCTAACATAAATTTGAAAGACCTAGCTTTTCTGAAAACCTCTTGTGAACTGTATGATACGTTTGGACAGATCCCCATCTAGCTCTAACTACTAAACTAATTCAAAACTAGTTATGGATAAAACTGAATTAAACTCTGGTCATTAAAGACTATAACTCACCAAGCTATAGTTACTGGACTGGGTACTGAAAGCGAATCAACTTTAGTCATGAGACTGATCATCTATACTTATATAGTAATACAACATAGTGTAAAGGAAAGGTATGTTGTCAATATGTTGAATTCACTGAGAATGTAATAAATGCATAATAACTTATAAATCATGTGAAAACCTACTTAAAATAGAAATTAAATAAAAGTAGAGAGTATTGTAATCATTCTAAAACGAGTGTCCAATGACCCATAATATCAGTAACATAAGTGGTCAGATCAAATCATGAAAGTAAAACACAAAGAAATTCTTATTAAGTTATATTTGATGTGTCATGTATTTTTATGTTTCTTATATCATGAATTGTGGGAGATTTTCTTAACACATAGAACTGTGTGATAAATCATAAGTACAACATATACTCTATATTGACAATACTTAATAGGGTGGTGCTTAATAACAAGGTGGTAGGTATAGTGGTAGATGTCCAAAGAAGAAGTGAGAGAGTTCTGGTTCCTCTTTATAGATAGTTTTCCTTACCCAAAGTAGTCGGGTGATAGGCATCAATTGGGTGGCGATACTTTCTGGGAACATGGTGCCCAATCTGAAGAAAGTAGGGCACAGTCGGCTTTACTATGTCCTCCTTATGTGTTCTATGGTTGGTTAAATAAGGGTTTCTGTGATGATTTGAGGGACAGGTTTTTCAAATGTTATCAGCCAGACTATATTCTTAAAATTATCTAGTTAGTAAGGGTGTTTCGGAAGCGAGTAAGGCTCCGATTACTTCATCTTATGCTCTCACACCAAAGGGTGCTTCTTTTGTATTTAATTTTGCTTCTGGTATCAACGTTGGTCAGAATAAATTATATTCTCTTACTACTCGATAGGAATTTGAGAAATCACCTGATGTCGTGATTGGTATGTTACAACTTTTTTCTCATAACGTGTATTATTTTCTTGATCTGGGATCCACTCTTTCTTATGTGACCCTATTTGTTGATGTGTATTTTGTTTTTGATCTCGATGTTATTTCAGATCCTTTTTTGATTTCTACCTTGATAGGTGACTTTGTGATTGATAAAAGGGCCTGTAGGGGGTGAGTGATATCTATTGGTAGTAAGAAGACTTTTGTGGATTTGTTTAAACATAATATGGTGGATTTTGATGCTATTCTAGGGGTGGACTTGTTACACTCTTGTTACATGTCCTTAGATTATCATACCCATAAAGTTGTCTTTAGGTTCCCTAGTAAATCAATTATTGAGTGGTAGGGTGGTTCCCTATCTCTTAGGGGGAGGTTGATTTCTTATCTTAGAGCTTAGGATTAATATCCTAAGGGTGTCTCTATCATCTGGTTTAGATTAAAGATTTTAACTTGGAAGGTCCTTCTTTACATTTGATTTCGATGGTAAATGAGTTTCTTATGGTCTTTCCAGATGATCTTCCTGGTGTTACTCTGGATAGGGAGATAGAGTTTGGTATTGAATCGGTTCTAGAAACTCATCCAGTATCTATTCCTCCTAATAGAATAGCTCAGGCTTAGTTGAGGAAACTCATGGAGCAACTTAAGGGTCTTTTGGATAAGGGTTGCATCCATCATAGTGTGTCCCCTTGGTGTACACAGTATTATTCGTGTGTAAGAAGGATGGTTCCTATCAAATATTCATTCACTATAGGAAATTGGATAAGGTAATGATTAAGAACAAGTATCATCTCCAAAGGATACATGACTTACTTGATCAATACAAGGTGCCAAATACTTTTCTAAGATAAATCTTTGGTCTAGGTATCATCACCTTAAGATTATGAGAGCAGATATCCCTAAGATAGTTTTTTGTACTCGGTATGGGTACTTTGAATTCTTGGTTAGGTTATTTAGTTTGACCAATGCCCGATGGTGTTTATGGATTTGATGAACAGGGTTTTCAAATAGTTTTTGGATCTCTTTGTTATTAAGTTCATTGAAGACATTTTCACTTATTCTAAGAGTGAGGTAGATTATGCTAATCACTTCTCTATAGTGTTGCAGATCTTAAGAGAGCTATAGTTGTATGCCAAATTCTCCAAGTGAGACTTCTGGTTGAATATTGTTACATTTGTTAGTCATATTATTTCTAATAAGGGGATCATGGTTGATCCACAAACGACGATGGTGGATAAAAGGTGGCCTAGACCCATGACTCCCACTAACATTCGAAGCTTATTGGGTTTTCCTTGGTATTATAGGCATTCCAGGGAAAGTTTCTAGATGATAGCTTCCCTATTGACTAAGATGACTCAAAAGAAGGTAAAGTTTTCTTTGTTGGATGCTTGTTAGGGGAGTTTCGAGAAGCTTAAGGATAAGCTAACTTCGACTCTAATTTTGACATTTCCTGAAGGAAATAACTAGCTTGTAGTTTATTGTGATGCATCTCGGGTGGGACTTGGTTGTATTTATGTAGCATGGGAAGGTGATTGCATATGCTTTTTGGTAGTTGAAGGTGCATAAGAGGAATCATCCTACTCATGATTTGTAGATATTGGTGGTGATTTTTTCTTAGAAAATCTAGCGGCATTATTTATATGTAGTACATGTGGATATTTTTTCTGATCATAAGAGTTTACAGTATGTGTTTACTCAGAAAGAACTAAATCTCAGGTAGAGGAAATGGTTGGATATTCTAAAGGACTATGATATGAGTCTTTACTATAATCCAGGTAAGGCTAACATAGTTGTTAATTCTCTAATTAGGTTATCCATGGGGAGCTTGTGTCATGCAGATAAGGAAAAGTAGGAATCTGTGAAGGAAATTCACCATTTGGATAATCTTGGAGTTCATCTCTTGAACTCAAATGATGGTGGTTTAATAGTACAGTAAGTGGTTCAGTCATCTCTTGGTGCAGAGATCAAGAAAAAGCAAATGCTAGATCCTATCTTGATGAAAATCAAGGATTATATGGGTTGGAAAAAGTTAATGGTATTTTGGATCAGTAGTGATGGTACCTTGAGGTACCAAGGGAGGTTATGTATTCCTAATGTTAATTGTTTGCAACAAGGGATTTTGGCTGAGGCACATTAATCGCGCTATGTTGTTATGCCTGTTCGACAAAAATTTATCATGATCTCAAGGAGATTTATTGGTGGAGTGGTATGAAGAGGGAAATGGCTTATTTTGTGGCCAAGTGTATACTGTGACAAAAATTTAAAGTTGAGAACATGAGGCCTGGAGGGTTGTATCGGGAAATTGACTTGTGTGAATGGAAATGAGAGGTAATCAATATGGATTTTGTTACCGATCTTCCTCAGTCTCAAAACTAATTTGATTCAATTTGGGTCATCATGGATAGGATGATAAAGTCTACTCAATTCTTTCCAGTGAGGACTAACTTTTAGGACGAGGACTATGTGAGGTTGTATCTTCATGAGACTGTGAAGCTAGATGGGTTACCTATTTTGATTATCTCTGATCAGGGTACACAGTTTTCATCTCACTTATGGTGGTCTTTTCAAAAAGGGTTGGGGACTAAGGTTAGTCTGTGAGTACTGCTTTACATCTACAGATGGATGGGAAGCAGAGAGGACTATTCATACATTGGAAGACTTTCTGTATGCATGTGTTATTTATTATGGTGGAAATTGAGTTGACAATCTACCTTTGTTAGAGTTTGCTTACAACAAGAACAATCATTGGATGGCTCTTTTTGAGGCATAGTATGATTGGAGGTTTAGATCTCCTATTGGTTGGTTCAAGGTTGTTGAGGCAACTATGTTTTGCTTGGACTTGGTTTATCATGCTATGGAGAAGGTAAAGGTGATTTAGATATGCTTAAGGCTGCCCAAAGTTGCCAAAAGTACTATACAGATATAAGACAATATGACTTAGAATTTGACTTCGGGGTTATGGTGTTTCTAAGGGTGTCTCCTATGAAGGGAGTGATGTAGTTTGGTAAAAAAGTAAAGCTCAGTCCCTGGTATGTTGGTTCGTATGTTGTTTTACGGCGGGTTGGTAACATGGAAAATGAATTGGAGTTACCTTCTAGTTTAAGCTCCATTCATCAGGCATTTCATATCTCTATGTTGAGGAAGTGTCTTGGTGATCCTTCTTCGGTGGTTCCCCTAATAGGATTTGATATCTCTGATTCTCTGTCTTATGAAGAGGTCCTTGTTGAGATGTTAGATCAACAGGTTTGTCGGTTACAAACCAAGGATATAGCCTCGATTAAGGTTCTATGGAGGAACCACAAGGTGGATAATGCTACTTGGGAAATGGAAAAAGATATGAAGTCTAAGTGCCCATATTTATTTTCTGCTGTGGATATTCGTATGGAAGGTATGTGTTCTTGATCACATCTTTTTTTCTATCCTATTTAAAGGTTATATTAATGTTTTATAATGAAAATGACTCGTGCTTGTGTTTGATCTACCTTGTCCGTTATTCGTGGATGAATGATCCTAGTAGGTGAGTTTGAAACACCCCTGGGTTTGGGATCCTTAGCATTTGTATTGGGGTTGATACCCTTTGACTAAATTTATGATTTCCCCATCATTTTATGTTATGTTATAGACAGGAACTTGGTTTTTATATAGTTTTGGTCATAGTTGGTTGTTGGTATTGGATTGATGGACTTGTTTGGGTGGGTCAAGGTTATAGACCTATCCTAGAGTAGTAATCAGAATAAATGCTACCTTGTTATACGTTCAGAATTAATCTGACTCAGGGTATGCGTATTTTGATGTTTTGTTGGGTAATGGGGGTGGTCCTCGATCCTGGTTTGACTTGGGATGCCTAATACGACATGGCCTTGGTTCGGATCATATCATAAACTTGTACTTTAATACTAAGTTTGTGATGACCCGAGACTGCCCCCTAGTCATAACACGATGCTTAGGGTCATAAGTGATCCTAAGATAACCCATGGCTAGGCATATAAATAAAATACTATAGTAATATAACAAACTACTAGGCAAAAGCTAACTGAAGTAAACTTAAAGGAATAATTATAAAATTAAGGAAAATATCGTCTAAAAATACTTCATAAAACTGAAAGGAAATTTATCTAACTGTCTGACTATTTGAAAGCCTCTAAACCTGATAAGTTTTTGGGACAGGTCCCCAAAGAACTCTGTCTAACTGAAATAAAACAAAGCTCTTAAATGAATAACTGACAAGATAACTTATCCTCAGCTGATGAGGACTCACCAAAGATATAGCTGGGTGGTGTGTGAATGCACTAAGAACAGTTCGGGTACTAAACAAAACCTATATTATGAGATAATATAGCGCAAGAAGCATGCGATAAGTACTTTGAATGTACAGAGTATTTGATATGAAACCTAGTTGATATACATATAGACTTAACATGATTGCATAAACATGAAAATCGAATGCAAGACCATATATAAGCATAGGTTATGTATCTGAATAACTGAAGGATTGAATACTGAACACCTTGTCATGCAAACCTAAATTGAAAATAAAATAAATATTAAAATATGGACTATAGGAGCGAACATTTAACCAACATGCCCAGTATGAGGTAATCAGGGTCAAACCTGCAACTAGTTGAAAAGGTATCCGTACCATCCAAGGGTACCAACATTGGCTGGCCTATATTAACTAAAGTAATGTATCGATGGACTATAGTGTCAGTCCTCTATTGGTGGGTGATACCTCATAACCTATGGTGGTGCCGTAGTTCTGGAACTTAGGGACCTCTAGTAAGGGTCTCAGTCCTCAACTAGCAGATGATTTATATGGTTGGTGACGGATCGTATGATTTGTGTTTACGCTTAACTTAATTTGAGACTTAGTAACTTAACATGGATCTGAGTACGACTGGCTCAGCATGATCCATAAGTTAGGGTACGATTCATACCATGGACTCATATGGTAGACACTGTTCAAACTTCCCTTGATTCTATTTTCCTAGGGATACAGTTTAGGGGTACTAATTGTATGGTTAGGTAAAACTTGGTTTGGGTAAGTCATATGTTGGACAATGTAGGGTCCAAGGTGGAGGCCTAGGGTACAAGTGGTGAATACTAATCGTATCAAAGGGTACAACTGGTATGGGGTAGTTGTACCTTCTTATAGGAATTTTGTACAATTTAAGTAGGGGTAATCTAGATATTTCCCCACTTAACCTCTTAAGTCCCCACGACTTATATATCTATTGGGACATCATTTACCCTATTATACTAATTTAAACACTTAGAAACACTCACTAATTCTCTCTAAGGATCTTCGGTAAAGAAAGGTTAGGGTTTCATCTAGAGGATCAATTTGGGGCTTGTACGAGTAATTGCTCTCCATCATTATTTTTATCTAAGGCATGTACTCTTCCTTCATTGATAGTTCAAACTAAAGGCATGTTTCATACAATGTTTTCATGGCATGATTATTGTATGGTTTTGGGGTTTTCAAATATATGTTATGGTTTTGCTATTAAATGCTTGGTTATGGATTTTCCATATTTTAATAATGTATTTACATGCATTAATGCTGGTTATGACAATTAATTGTATATGAATGATTAATTGGTAGGTTTTTGAAACACTATGCCCCCAATATATTTATAAAAACAATGATAATGCTTTTACTATATTATTGGTCTTTTAAGAGAACTATTGAATGGTATGGGTTGGTAATGGAACCCTAAATGGTTTAAATGGTTTGGAATGGTTAAATGATAAGGTTTGGTGGTCATTGCTATT
>NW_025862794.1:15727-25856 GCF_002878395.1 Capsicum annuum
AGGTCATGTCATAAACCTTGTGCTATGATACCAAGTTTGTCATGACCCGAGACTACCCCCTAGTCATAACATGGTTCTTAGGGTCATAAGTGACCCTAAGCTATCCCATGGCTTAGAATATGAATGAAATACTACAGCAATATAACAATCTATTAGGCAAAAGCTAATTGAAGTAAACTAAAAGTAATAATTATAAAATCAAGTTAAATATTGTCGAAAAATACTCCATAAAACTAAAAGGAAATATATCTAACTGTCTAACTATTTGAAAGCCTCTAACCTAACGAGTTATTGGAACAAGTCCCCAAATAACTCTGATTAACTAAAATAAAACAAAGTACTTCAATGAAAAACTGATAAAATAACTAGTCCTCGGCTGATGTGGACTGACCAAAGATGCAGATAAGTGGCATGTGAATGTGGTAAGAATGTTTTAGGTACTGAGCTTCCGAACCTATATAATGAGACAATATAGCGGAAGAAGTATGTGATAAGTATTTTGAATGTACTGAGTATTCGAGATAAAAGCAAGCTGATATATATATATACTAAACATGAATGCATGAACATGAAAATTAAATGCAAGACCAAGTAAAAGCATAGGTTGTGTATCTTAATAACTTAAGGACTAAATATTGAACACCTGGTCATGCAAATCTGAACATCAACATAATTTGAATACTAAACTGAGGACTGTGGGAGAAAACATTAAACTAACATGCCCTAATATAAACTAATTAGGGTCTAACCTATGACCAGTTAGAAGGGTATCAGTACCATGCCAAGGGTACCAATCTGGCTGGTCTGGATCTACTAAACTGATGTCTCGATTGACTAGGGCGGCAGTCTTCTACTAGTGGGTGACCCCTCATAAGCTATGGTGGCAATGTAGTTCTGTAACTTAGGAACCTCTAAAAAAGGTCTCAATCCTCAACTAGCGGGTGAGCCTTCATCCCTGAATTTACTCCGTGCTAAGTACTACTCCCAACTGAACTGACACTGAAATATATACTAAGATATAATCTTGTAACTGATATACTAAATCATGGTATAATGAATATATAATACATGCATAATCTGAAAATAAATCATGACTAAGTATATTGATGTATGTTTAATCCCCCAGGTATCCGGTGTTCATAACATACCAACTCTGACTAATATGATAGATCATGATAATATTTAAGACTGATCATGGCAGAGAAAGTCATGAATAATATTCAATATTTCATTAACTTATCATGATATGGACACTCATAATTATCAAACATATGGAGACACAATTCTATATGGGAAATATATTATGGTTCATAAACAAAACAAACAAAGAGTTAATTGCTGAAACTCATATTTGACCTTGAACCCAATACAAGGGAAAAGGGGATTTTCTTTAGAGCAAAGAAGGTTTCTTGGGACTCAATAGATGAAAGGTTCCCATTGATGAAATCCTATATACCTAAAAGCAAAACCCTTAAATAATATTTTTGAAAATTAAACTTGTTGTTGAGGAACCCTAGTTGTCTTTGGGTAGAATGGAACTACTTCTTTTGTTAAGAGTTCAATGATTTTGAAGTTATGAGAGGTTAGGGTAATATTTATCGTTGATAATTAATGTTTAGAAGGGTAAAACAATATGGGTTTTTGTTAAAAGGGGTGGAATTTACCAAAATCCCTTGTTAAAATTGTGCAGGAATTTCCACTCTTTCTCGTTACAACTCTCATCAAAACTCATTATGACTGGTCAGGAACCGTAGTCTGAGTTGTAACCTGGATCCCTGAGTCTTGGGTCCTTTATTCTATTACTACGACTTCCCTCCTAACGACTTGTTATGACTGACTTTAAGTCATTGGGTGGAGTCATAGTTTAAGATTCTATTTTTTGGATCCTTTATAGCTCAAGTTATGGGTCCACACAACATCCTTTAATTTTTGATAATGAGTGGTGTGTTAGATTCATTATCACTAGACTAGGTTTTTGTCTAAATAGTATTATGATAACAAGTCCCTTCTAATAACTCATTTTCACAGGTGACGAGTTGTTAAGTGGGGTCGTTATCACTGGCTAAAGCTGAGGATGCATAGAGTTGTGATGACAACTCCTCATAATAACCTTACATCTGGTAACTGTTCAACACTTGAGTCATAGCCACTGGCAGCTTATTGGAACTTAAGGAAAATTTGCATAACTTTTTTCCATGATGTTGGATTAAGGCAAGATGTGAGGCATTGGAAAACTAACTTATTGGCCTATCTTTTAATGGGTCTAGGACATAAGAACTTGGGGTATTACAAGCTTGTTCGTTCTTTGGGATGTAGTTATCCAACCAAGCAACCCAATGCTTATTTGACCATCTGTTTGAAGTTCCATAATTATCTTGCAAATATTTTATGTAAGTTATGAATGATATATTTGGGAGAATTTATAGCAGACAATAATTAAACATGTAAGATATTAAAAACTTAATTGATCAACATAATTTTACCTCTAAATGATAGTATTTTCCCCTTCCAAGCCTACAACTTATTGTGAACTTTCTTGATTAACTCTACAAAATGCAACTTTCTTTTCCTTGCATGACCAATAGGGCACCCTAAATAGATTCAAGAAAATTCTTCCTCTAGGAAACACTGTGTAATTTTCTACCTCTAAACCACAACACTTGTAGTTTTATGAAATACATAGAAAGGACTCTTGTCTTTGTTAATCTTTTGCCCTGAATGAAGCTCATAATCTTTCAAAGTCTTCATGATAAGTTTTAGGGATCTCTTACCTTTTGAAACAAATAAAATAGTATCATCTACATATGCCAAATAAATAATATCATCAATCTTCTTTGGCATCCCAAAGCTCTTAAATTCTTTATTATAAAATAAGAATTTAAAGCTCTTGGCAAAACTTCTGCAGATCGAATATAGAGAGAAGGAAAATAGGGTCTCCCTGCCTCACTCCCTAGTAAAGTGAAAAAACCCATATGATTTTCCATTTATCAGAAAGGAATACCTATTTTTAGCTACTAATCTGCACATCTTATCCAATACTTGACTATCAAAACAAATTTTCTCTTGCACTTACATCAAAAAATTCCAATCCACTCTATCATAAGCTTTAGACATGTCAAGCTTAATTTTTACATTTGCATGCTTTCCTCTCTTTATAATATCAGTGATATTTTCTTAGGCTTGCAACAAATTTTAAGTAATGTTTCCCCTTTTATAGAACTAGATTGGTTCATTGAAATGACCATGGCAAGAAAGAATCTTAGTCAATCATGCAAACCTTTTGGGATCACCTTGTTGAGAAAATTGCTCGGACTAATTCGTATTATGTCTACGAAAGACCGAACAATGTTTTTCATAGGAGATAACACCAAGTTTGTATGAGTGATAGATTTAGGTGGAGTACTTCCAATGAAGAAAGAAGCCACCACTTTTACAATATCTCGACCTACTATATCTTGGAAACTCTAGTAGAATTGCCTAGTAAATCTATTAGGGTCACTAGCACTTTCTCTAATTAATTCAAATACCATATTCTTTTCCTCTTTATCTGATGAAATGACATTTAACACATTGTTCATTTCTCCAATAACTAAAGTAGAAACATGATTAAGACATGACATCTCCATTGAATCATTCAAGCTAGTGAATTGCTTTAGGAAAAAAGAGAGAGCCTTGCCTTTACTTGATCATTTCCCTCTTCCTACATCTTATATTTTTTAATAATTCTATTGATAGATAACCTCTTCCCCTACCATTTACTAGAATTTGAAAGAATCTAATATGTCTATCTCATTTAGAAAACTATTGTATACTTGCTTTTTGCCTCAAGAATTCCTCTTTAAAATGCAAATATTTGCTAAACTCTCTGCTTGGGCCTTGTACGGTATAATATGTTACTATCTATGGGGTTTTCTTTAAAAGCTCATCTTTTAACCTAACAAATTTCTCCCTAATTATGAGCTTCTTAAAAGTATCCCCAAATATTTCTCTACTCCAAGTAGCAATAGTTGTTTTTGCGTTATTCATCTTCTTCTTGATACTGATGAATATATCAAACTATTTAGAGAAAACTCAACTATTATTGACCTCCTTTTTAAACTAAGTCTTCATTAGCCAAAAATTTAGAAATTTAAATAGTTTTCTAAAATTGTTGGATTGTCCCCCATAAGAAATAATAGAAAAGCATGGTCAGACCCTATTCTAACCAGTTGTTCCACCTCTACATGACTAACAAAACCTAGGATATATTGATTAATTATCTATCTATCTAGCCTTTTAAAATTCAATCATTGTTAGCCCTTACATTCCACCAAGTAAAATGACTACCTTCAAAATTTATGTTGATAACTCATAGGAGTTGATAGAAAATGCATAATCTTTGTATTTCCCAAGATATATAAGAAGACCTCCTATCTTTTTTTTTGATAATATGACATTAAAATCCTCACCAACTGCCCAACAAAGATCCATGTTTTGAGAAAGAGCATAAATATTTATCCAAGGACCGAGTTTTTCAAAAGCATCACACTTAACATAAACATAAGAAGCAACTATTGCCAATGAATTTTCCTCGACTACCAACTACAAAGTTAATTGTTTTACAATATCTGATTGAATCCCTACCTGAATATGCTCCTGAATCAACACCTATATTTTCTATTTTGATTCTTGTTGCAATAATTTATATCCAACCTTCTGTTGTATTTGTATATTTTCCTTGCTTTTGAAATATATTTGTTAAATTAATAATAAAAAATTATGATATTTGTGCAGCAGTTGTATTCTATGAAATAAATTTTAGGTCCTTACAGACCTCACATTCAAAAATAATGCCTTTAGCGTTATTGATTTCTTGTCAGTCCTCCTAGGATTGACCTAGTTGTTTTAGACTCACATTTTGCTTTGATTTTGTTATCTTTGTAAATGAATGAAGATATAGGATTACATCTTTCATTAATTTTATTTTCAACTGTTGAATGGGTGTTTCTTCTTTAACTTTGACGTCGTCTATGCCTTCATTATCATGATTATTATGTCCAACCACATCTTGTATCTGTCATAAAGTGTTTTAACTGGTATGGAGATTTTATAGATTTATAGTACTTAAGGATTCTCTACAATTTATCTATCACTTTTGGCTACTTATGTGCAGCTAGTACTTATTGTTGGAGGGTAAGATCCCTTTTTATGTGTTATAGTATTTTCTATCATACCTAAGCTGTCAGCTATTAAAGTTTCATGGTATTTGTCCTTTGAAAGTTCAATAAGAGATTCTTGTTCTCCCTTGTCATCTTCTTTATTATTCACCACCATGCTTCTTAAATCTTTATTTTCCTATTTTTATTTTTATAGATCGTTGTTATCAGTTATATTCTCCATTATTAACAAATCATTATTTCATTGTGAAGTTCTTCCTACTTGGCAAATATGGTAAGTTATTTCTTTCTGAGAAAACCTATAGCATCTTCACTAATTGCTGGTGTGGACAAACCTATATCAACTATTGCATTATCATGTGTTGCTCTTAGGCATTTTTGGTTTCCTTACATTGTTTTGTAATACTAACTTTTGATGCATCACCTAGTGTTATTGTGTGATTATTCAGGTGCAGCTGAACCTGTTTACCCTTATTTTCTTGATCTTTAGTCACCTGCACCTTTGTATCATTATCCCTTGCTAGAGCTTCAAGAGAATTTATAGTGATGACTTCTTTGCTTTATGGTGAGTAAACTTTGTCACTTAAACATTTAGAAGGGTTATTCATTACTTAATTAGTTTGAAGGGTTCTTTTCTACTAGAAGTCTTCTACTTGTGGGGTACCATTTGTTTACCTGACCCCGCTGTCTTCCATATGTCCCAACTTTATTGTCTTTTTTAAAACTTCCATTTGTTATTTCTCTCTTCTAAAACTTCTTCTTAACTTGTCTTCTCAACTCTAAACGTGGTTCCATGTATTCTATTTTATTTTGACCCTAAGGCTTACAATTTTTGCAATATCTTTTTAGAAAATCATATTCTATCTTAATCTTTTTAATCCTTGATTCCTCAGTTCCACCTATTATCTCAAGTTCTACATATTTAGGCATCTTTATTGCCATGTCAACTTGAACGAATGTTAACACATGTACAACATGGTCTTGTCCTATTCATTATGGCCATGTCTAGGTGCATTAGTTTCCCCACTTGTAGCTTAAAAATTGACTTCTTCACAAAAAAGGTAGACATTAAATCTAGATAGGAAACCATGCAATTTCCTACATAGTTTCTTCATCTACTTCAAGTTTTATGCCATATATTAGTGGTCTCATCTAATAATCTATTCCTTCCTTCATCACAATATAATTACACTTTTCAACAATATGTTTACATAATCCTCTATTAAGTTGAATCTCATAAGAATATGTCTAATCCTCAACAAACTATTTTACAATCACCCTTAATAATACACTATTTTTGAATTTTAACAGGAAGCTCTTCTAGCTTACTCCATCCATAAAAGAACTTTTCACTAACTGTAAATTGAACGTTATCAATCATGTTCATCTTTTGGACCTCTTCTTTATTCAAAGATACTTTAGGGACTCCATTATTATATGATAAACTCTTGATAAGATTTAGACCCACACACTCATTTTCACCTTGTACTTGTGCATTGATAAATTAAGTTTAACTAAGTATGGATGTTGTATCTTTACTTTCAAATTCTCATCCAAATCTATTGTATCATTCATGTTAATAGTATCCTCACTAGGAAAATAATTATTAGGCCATTATGTTGTGTTAAGTTTATTAATATTTAGGTTTTTAGGCATTTTTTTAAGGATGGTAAAGGTTTGGGAATTGGTCTAGAGATGTTAATGTAAACTGACTAGTTGGGGTGGTTAGTTTTTGAAATAGTGATGGATCGATTGAATTTGTGAATGTTTAGGGTTTGTGCATGAGAGAGAGAAAAGTATCTTTCAACCAAATTGTCTTTGTCTTTTTTATTTTTCAACCACCACTCCAACACTAAGATGGCACCTTTTGAGGAATTTTATGGGAGGATATATAGATACCCATAGGATGGTTTTATTTTATTGAGATTAGGCCTTGGGGCACTAACTTGTTGAGAAAGATCATGCATCGAGTTAGATTAAGTCAGATGAGACTTGAGGTAACCCCGAGGAGGCAGAAGAGCTACACTATTTGATTACTTTATGATGTGGCATTCATACTTGGTGAGCAAATTTTGTTGAAGGTATAACCCATGAACGGTTTGATGAGGTTTGGAAAGGAAAATAAGCTTAGTCTGAGCTTTATTAGACCTTTTGAGATTCTTGAGAAGGTTGGAGATGTGGGATATAGATTGGCTCTACTTTCAAACCTGCTAATTCTTCATTCGGTATTCTATGTTTTGATGTTCAATAAGTACTATCTCAATGATTCTCATGTAATCCTGTGGATTCAATTACATTACATCATGTTTTGTCCTTTAAGGAGGAGCCTATTTCTATTCTAGATAGGTGAACTAGAAAGTTGAGATCCAAGAATATTGATTCCGTCAAAGTTCAAAGGAGATATCACCCAATTAAGGACAATTCATAGGAGGTTATGTTTTATATGCAGAGTAAATACACACTAGATTTTGACCAGTTTAGGTAATTTCTGTGTTTTTTATTTAAGGACGAACACATGTTATAGAGGTGGATAATGTAACAGTCCTCATAGTGATTTGTAACTATTTCTATATTTTTACTATTTTTCCCTTACCTATAGTTTTATTGTATCATTTAAAACTTATGGGAATATTTTTTTTGGTCTCCAAAGTGTTCGAGAATGATTTATACGATTTTGAGCTTTTGAGTAGCCTTTAAAGTGATAAATGTAACTTCGACAATTTTTTGTGCTCTGAGCATCGAATGATGATTCCACAAGTTTTATTATATCCAAAGGGTCGATTTTGGATTAGTAGCATCTTTGTTTTGGGTTTTGAGTCTTTGTTTTGAGTGTTGAGCATTTAAGTAAAAAAATAGTTATTGTAGCTTAAAAGGGTTTGTGAGGGTTAACTTATTGAAACTGACCTCCTTTTGTAAATATGATGATCTCATTGAGTGTGAAACATAGAAATTATCTTAATAGAACTATAGTATTATTTTTGTAGGGTCCCAAATGAATCTTGAGGGTTCGTTCAGAGTTTTGTTGCACTCAAGCGTTAGCTGGTGCACAGCTGCTAGTGCACCAGTGGCCTTTTTATGTGCATGTGGTCTTGGATCATGCATTTGTTGAAGCACCAATATGGTAACCACACACACGACCAAGATATTGCTCATGCATAAAGCAACTTGCAAGGCTAGGGTGGGTTCCTTCTCCGCACATGCAAAGGGTTGAGTGTGCATGCATACAAGGCACTGTTCACTCAAATAGTATTCAAACCTCCACTTTATGCGATTTTCTCCATTTTTCACATTTTTTTTACTTTGAGACCTCGGGATAGGTGATTTTAAATGGAGTTTTTCTTCAAACTTTTTTGGGTAAGATTCCAAATCTAATTTCTATCATTACTCATATACTATATTCTTAAAAAAATTCAAAACTTGGATCTAAAACTTAGAATTTCGGGTTTTACCCGACAAAGTAAGAAAATACATTTTCAATGATTTGAAGCTTGATTTTAATTTATTTTTTGATGCATTATCATACTTTGAACCCTTAAAGTGTTGTAACGCGGTTATTTATTAATATTTTAGTTTTACCCTTTTATCTTTAAGGTCAATTTAAGAAGTGACTATGGATTCAGAACAAAGTATGATAATATGGGTATTGATAGACTCCTAATCTCATATAGAATATATTTTGATAGATTGGGAGCATTCTCAAGTCATTCATTAGGGTAAGTCTACTTGTTAAGGGGTCAAGGCTCATGTCTTGAATTTTTAAGGTAAGTTATTATTTAACTTTCTTCAGATAAGGATAAAGAGTTAACCATTTATGTAAAGCATGCTATGGGTTAGGGATTTTATCATGAGATTCATCTTTTGAGGTTATTATTTTATAGTGTTGCTTGTGCAGGGTCTTGTGTTGATCTTCTATTGACTTAAGAGATTAGTGTGATTGGGATGAGCGTGTCATGGTTGGTATTGGTCTTATTGAACATTATTTGCTATTTATCATTATTGTGATGCTTGTGTAAAGGATTAGATTATTGATGTCTCACATGATTCTTTAGCAATGTGTTTCCATGAAAAGGCTTGTAACATGATCTATTGAGATAAGAGGTGACTTGAAATCATTTATACCATCATTGAGTTAATTCATTATATGATGTAGAACTGGTAATGAGCATGCATCCTTATTCATTCATCATATTCATAGAACTAGTATTATTGTGAAATATTGCTTTTTAAATAAATAAGACACTTTATAAAACACCTTAATAAAAGGATGTGCCAGTAAGGTTGACAGATAGGATTATGATAGTATATATGTTTTAAACCCACCATAGGTCCTCTCCTGGAAGCTTATTGTCACAAGCCAAGTCTGCACCTGAGAAGCGACCTGGTGTTTAGAACCACAAATGGCTCCAAGCTAAAACATGGTACTGGCATGTTACTAAGATTATAAATTTAAACTTTGATTGTAAGATAATTCATTATTAAAAATTTCTATCATAAGGAAATTCTCTAAAATAATAAAAGAATATCTAGAATTTAACATAAATCTGCAAGACCTAACTATTTATGAAAACCTCTACAGAACTATATGATATGTTGGGACAGACCCCCGGCTAACTCTAACTACTGAAATAATTCAAAACTAGTTATGGGTAAAATTGAATTAAACATTGATCATCAAAAGATGAAGATTCACAAAGCCATAGCAATTGGGTTGGGTACCAAAAGCAAATAAACTTTAGTTTTGAGACTATGCATCTATACTTATATAATAATACAACATAGTGCAAAAGAAAGGTAAGTCGTCAATATGTTGAATTTACTAAGCATGTAAGCAATGAATAATAACATATAAATCATGTGAAAACCTACTTAAAATAGAAATCAAATAAAAGTAGAGAAAGTAAAGTAATCATGCAGAAATGAGTGTCCAATGACCCATAATATCAGTAACTTAAGTTATAGGATCAAATCATGCA
>NW_025862795.1:0-1934 GCF_002878395.1 Capsicum annuum
CGTATTGATGCAGAAGGGTAAGGTGATAGCTCATGCTTCTAGACAGTTGAAACCCTATAAGAAAAATTACCCCACCCATGACCTTGAGTTGGCTGTTGTTGTGTTTGCTTTGAAAATCTAGAGACACTACTTGTATGGTTTCCATGTTGATTTTTTCACTGATCATAACAGTTTGAAATATGTGTTTACCCAGAGAGAATTGAATATTAGGCAGAGACGATGGTTAGAATTATTAAAGGACTATGATATAAGTGGTGTTGTACTATCTGGGCTAGGCCAATGTTGTGGCGGATGCCCTAAGTAGAGTGTTAATGGGTAGTGTTTCGCATGTGGTAGCAGGTAAGAAAGAGTTGGCTCGTGATGTACATCATTTAGCTAGATTGGGGGTTAGGTTGTTTGACTCTGCTGAAGGTAGTATAGGGGTTCAGAGTAGTTCCAAATCCGCCTTGGTTTAGGAAGTGAAGGAAAAACAATATTTAGATGTTAGTTTGGTCAAACTGAAGGAGTTGGTCAAGGACCAAAAAGTAGAGGTTTTCTCCCAAAGGGGAGATGGTGTGTTGAGATTGTAGGTAGATTGTGTTTCCCAAATGTTGATGATCTGAGACAGAGGATTATGGCTGAAGCGCACGCAGCGCGATATTCTATTCATCCTGGTGCCACCAAGATGTACTGAGACTTGCGAGAAATCTATTGGTGGAGTGTCATGAAGAAAGATATAGCAGCGTTTGAAGCTAAGTGTGCAACATGCCAACTGGATATGGTTGAACACCAAAGACCTAGTGGTATGATGCAAGAGTTTAGTATTCCCACCTGGAAGTGGAAAGAGATAAATATGTACTTCATGATTTTTTTTACCTCCTTCCCGGCGCCATCATGATTCCATTTGGGTTGTGGTTGATAGGTTGACTAAGTCTAATTATTTCTTGCTTGTTCATACTTCATATACTGCTGAGGATTACGCTAGACTGTATATCCAAGAGCTAGTCAGACTACATGGAGTTCCCTTGTCTATCATTTCGGATAGGGGTACTCAGTTCACTTCGCAATTTTGGAAAGCTTTTCAGAAGGGTCTTGGTACCCAAGTGCTTTCGAGTTCTGCTTTTCATCCATAGACCGATGGTCAGGTTGAGCGGACCATCCAGACCTTAGAGGATATTTCATCAAATTCCCTCAAAAAGAAAACCCTAAGCTCCTACATCCAACTTCAAGAACCTCCAAAATTCACCATTAATTCTGCAAATTTATTCAAGATTCCAAGTTCTAAGTTTAAGAACTCCAAGAACCATCATTCAAAGGCACGATTAACATCTCAAAAACGAGTATCAATGTAAAGTTCATCATTCAAGGTATGTGGGGTTTTTCAACAAGAACTCTCTTTCGTTCTTGTGCCCAAAAGTAATTTTCTTTACAAAGGCATGATTTTTATTTGATTTTTATGAATTTGAAGCATGAACCCATATCTTATGATGATTATTATGAAATCTTGATGTTTATGATTTTGAAAGATGAATTTAAATATCCGAGAAATAAAACATGAATCTTGAACGATATTTATCATGATTTTGATATTTAGGTCGTGAATCCCAATGGAAATTGTGCTTTTTTGCGAAAGTGCGCGTTACAAACATGTTGATGTTGAATATTTGAGATATTTTGAATGATTTGACCTTTTGGTCTTAATGGAGTTGTTTTGAATGCGAGTGTGAAAAAAATCCGCAACGTGGTTAATTTTGATAGATGGAAAGCATGATGGCTCCCGATGTATATTTATATATTACTGAAATTGTTTTGTTGTGGATTGTCTTTTAAATGATCTGAGCTAATTCTGGGAGAAATCTTTAGCACCGAGTGGGAGGTATAAAGCGACGTTACTTCCCTAAAACTATGTGCCCCCGTAGGAGTGAACCTGAGGTTGATTTATATAGTGATCACTA
>NW_025862796.1:0-1262 GCF_002878395.1 Capsicum annuum
CAATATCAACACACCATCTCTTCCTTGGGAGAAAACCTCTACTTTTTGGTCCTTGACTGACTCCTTCAGTCTGACCAAACTAACATCTAAGTATTACTTTTCCTTTACTTCTGAAACCAAGGAGGATTCGGAACTACTCCAAACCCTCATACTACCTTCAGTAGAGTCAAATAACCTAACCCCCAATCTAGCCAAACGATGTACATCACGAGCCAACTCTTTCTTACCTTCTACCACATGAGAAACACTACCCATGGACACTCTACTTAGGACATCCGCCACAATATTGTCCTTGCCTGGATGGTACAGCACACTCATATCATAGTCCTTTAACAATTCTAACCATCGTCTCTGATTAAGATTCAATTCTCTCTGGGTAAAAACATACTATAGTCTCTTATGATCAGCGAAAACATCAACATGGACACCATACAAATAGTGTCTCCAGATTTTCAAAGCAAACACAATAGCAGCAACTCAAGGTCATGGGTGAGGTAATTTTTCTCATGGGGTTTCAACTGTCTAGAAGCATAAGCTATCACCTGAGTAATCTTCCGCACCTCCTCTAAAAACAACCTTAGATCCTCATTAGATTTGGACCCATAGAATTCTGGTGGATTCATCCATATGAAGTCATGGATCCTGGCAGCAGTTGAATCACCTCCCTACTGCTGTGGAGCCGAGGCCGGGTTGGCCTGAACATTTGTAGTAACAGCTTGGGCCAGCGCCTGAAAGGCTGCTCGAAATTCAGCATGAGACACGTTTTCATTCAATGGGTCAACGGGTTGAGGTTCCTGACCATCATTACTTCTTCTCGCTCGATGTGGAGGCATATTTCTGAAAGACGAGAGCACGAATCAATAGCAGAGAGAGACACTTTAAGCACGATAGACTTCTGAAAGAAAGAATCACACTTTTTCCTGAAACATCTTAGAGCCTCTTGCTCATAGATATGGCACGTTGTACACGGATGATCAAGACTTTACTTAACATGGCTTTTCCGACTCGCTAGGACACCTTAAAACCTTAGGCTCTGATACCAAGTTTGTAATGCCCCAGAAAACAGGTCCTGGAGTGTCACACGGTGCTTGAGGCTATGAGTAGCCCCATGCTAACCCTTTGAGACATTTTTTATTCAGTTTAACACAAATCAACGAGGTTTACATAAATAACCCTCAAATATCAATAGAGTAATCATCATTCAAGAATAAAAGAATTTCAGAAAGATAACAAAATATGACTTATTAGTCAACTCCCAACAT
>NW_025862797.1:0-2237 GCF_002878395.1 Capsicum annuum
CAAAGAAAGATGGCAAAATTTGAGTGTGTGTTGATTACCGTGATTTGAACAGAGCAAGTCCGAAAGATGATTTTCCACTGCCCAACATCCATATTTTGTTAGACAACTGTGCTAAACACGAGGTTGCCTCTTTTGTGGATTGCTATGTCGGATATCACCAAATTATTATGGATGATGACGACGCAGAGAAAACGTCTTTTATCACACCATGGGGGACTTATTATTATCGAGTGATACCGTTCGGTTTGAAGAATGCTGGAGCAATATACATGAGAGCCATGAACACTATGTTTCATGATATGATGCATAAGGAGATTGAGGTCTACGTGGATGATGTGATTATTAAGTCAAGAAGTCAGGCCGACCATGTTAAAGATTTAAGAAAGTTCTTTGAAAGGCTTCGCAGGTATAATCTCAAACTCAACCCGGCAAAATGTGTATTTGGAGTTCCATCTGGAAAGTTGTTGGGGTTTGTAGTCAGCCGTAGGGAAATTGAATTGGATCCCTCGAAAATCAAAGTCATTCAGGATTTGCCCCCGCCCATGAATAGAACGGAGATGATGAGTTTGCTTGGTATACTGAACTACATTAGCAGGTTTATTGCTTAACTCACGACTACTTGTGAGCCCATATTCAAGTTGCTAAACAAGAGTGCTGCGGTAAAATGGACTGAAGAATGTTAGGAAGTGTTCGATCGAATCAAAAGATATTTGTCAAATCCGCTCGTGCTGGTACCCCCGGAGCCTGGTAGGCCTTTGATCTTATATTTATCAGTCATCGACAATTCTTTCGGTTGTGTCCTGGGTCAACATGATGTCATAGGCAAAAAGGAGCAGGCTATTTATTATCTTAGCAAGAAGTTCACCGCATATGAGGCCAGGTATACTCTTCTTGAAAGGACGTATTGTGCCCTAACTTGGGTAGCACAGAAGTTGAAGCATTATCTCTCATCCTATACTACTTATCTCATCTCCCGCATGGATCCTTTGAAGTATATCTTTTAGAAGCATATGCCGACGGGTCAATTGGCAAAGCGGCAAATATTGCTTACCGAGTTCGATATTGTATATGTGACTCAAATCGCCATGAAAGCCCAAGCCTTGGCAGATCATCTTGCTGAGAATCCCATCGATGAAGAGTACGAGCCATTAAAGACATATTTTCCTGACGAAGAAGTATCATGTGTCGATGAAGTCGTTATAGATGCTGATCCAGGTTGGAGGTTGTTCTTCGATAGAGCTGTCAATATGAAAGGAGTCGAAATAGGTGCGATTCTTATATCTGAATTGGGACAACATTTCTCGATAACAGCACAACTTTGATTTTACTGTACTAATAATATGGTGGAGTATGAAGCCTGCATTCTTGGTTTGAGGTTAGCTGTTGATATGGGAGTCCAAGAATTATTGGTGTTGGGGAATTCAAATTTGCTTGTCCATCAAATTCAAGGCTATTGGGAGATGCGAGATTTGAAGCTTATCTCGTATCGACAATGCTTGCAGGAGCTATGTCAACGGTTTGTGTTAGTAAAATTTTGGCATATTCCAAGGATTCGTAATGAAATTGCTGATGCTTTAGCCACTTTGTCTTCAATGCTCCAACATCCTGACAAAGCCTACATCGATCCAGTACATATACAGAGTCGTGATCAGCATGCTTACTGTAATGCGGTTGAAGAAGAGCTTGATAGAGAACCTTGGTTCTTGGATATCAAGCGGTACATTCAGTCAGAAGAATACCCAGCATATGCCACCAACGATCAAAATAGGACTATTAGGCGTTTGACTAGTGGATTTTTCTTAAGTGGGGGAATTTTGTATAAGAAAACCCCAGATCTGGGACTTTTGAGGTATGTAGATGCAAGAGAATCCTCAGCAATCATGGTTGAAATACACTCTGGAGTATGCGGGTCACACATGAACGGTCATGTTTTGCCAAAGAAGATTCTTCGAGCAGGTTATTACTGGCTTACTATGGAAAGGGATTCTATTCAATTTGTTCGGATGTGTCATCAATCTCAGGTACACGGTGATATGATATGTTCTCCTCCTGTTTAGTTGCATGCAATGGCCGCTCCATGGCCGTTCGTGGCTTGGGGAATGGATGTGATTGGACCGATTGAGCTGAAGGCATCAAATGGGCATAGATTCATTTTGGTAGCCATTGACTACTTCACAAAGTGGGTAGAAGCAATAACTTTCAAGTCAGTGACAAAGAAGGCTGTGGTAGATTTTGTT
>NW_025862798.1:0-1426 GCF_002878395.1 Capsicum annuum
CATATATTTTTTCATCTATTATAAATTCTTCTTTGTTCATTTTATTATGAATAGTTCATGTTGATATATATATTCTAAACTATCTATTTGTGATTCTAATTTTGATATTTCATCTTTTTGTGTATTTATTGAGTTTTCACTAGCTCCGACAAATATATTATAATGTAGTCTTTCTATTCTTATTTTTAATTCTTTACGTTTTTCAAAAATAATTTATTTTAGTTTTTTGTATTTTTGTACTTTATTCATTTAAACCATATTTATAATATCTTGGTGGATATCTAAATCTAATTTTATCGTAATTATGTGGTATGTGTCTCATTCTTCTAGATTTTAAATGGATTATTAATTTTGCTTCAATACTAGATATTAAGGTAATTAGGTAGGCTAATCTTTATGGGTTTTCTTTTGTTTTATTTAGACTTATATATTTTAAATAATTACTAATTAAAGATTCTTTAATTAGTAATTATTCAGAATATAATTAATTCAATCCAATCTAAATTCAAACATATATGCTACTACTGTATTTTTATCATACCTAACATGAATTTGTTGGGAACTAACATGAATTTATTTTATCATACCATGATTGTTGAGAATTATGAATTTACCTATTCATAATCATAAATAAATATACCTGTTTGAGTAGGTTTGATATTTCTGAGGTTTGTTCCTCCATAGCTTTTTTCATCGAAATAAATCTATTTTTTAATAACTAAGCAAAATATTTGTTGCGGACAGAAGAGAGTATTTGTGCTTCAACACATGAAGGCTTGCTTTGCAATGCCTTCGGTTCCTCTTATTAGTAGGGGGTGCGGATCTATGCGGATAACTAACTTGCGAAATAGATCTATTATATGTATAATGAATCTATTTTTCTTTGTGCGTGGATATTTCTTAAATTTAGTTTCAATATTTTTTAATGATTTATTCTTTTCGTAAGATGTATTCATTAATTTGTGTAGTTTATTATCCTATTGAAATTTTAGCAATTTCTGTGTAGTATTTTATTTTGACTTTGCTATATTCAATGCGTAGGTTTATGTTCTTTATATGATTAACTAGTATTTGTTGTTCATGTATAGGTAATTTTCCATCTGTATAAAATAATTTTTCGTACGTATTAAATAAATCATTATCTGCATCTAAGGTTAATTTCATTTTAAGTAATTTTTCTTCTAGTTGTCTTTTTTTCTATTTCAAGTTGATTTCTGTAATTAACTTCTTCATATATCCAATTTTGTCTTTCTCTAATTTTTTTTATATATTCTAACATTTATTTATTCTGAATAATATCCATCTGAATCTAAGTAATATTGATATTCATAATATATCTGTTTAATAATTCTTCCTCTTCATAATCTTGTAATTTTTCTCATATTATTTTCTTTATGTTTATAATTTCTATATCTCTAAGTATATA
>NW_025862799.1:0-1169 GCF_002878395.1 Capsicum annuum
TTCTTCTTCTCTTAATGAGTTTTTTTATATTATATAAACTTTTATCTTTACTTTTTTTCTAGATTTTCTAAGGTTTCTTTTATCCATATTAATTTTTCTTTTAGATTTTTCATTATTTCTTTGAGTCGGTTTCTATAATTAATTTCTTCCTATAGGTCACTTTGGTTTTCTCTAATTTTTCTAATATATTCTAACATTTTAGTCTGAATAATATTCATCTGGGTAATTATCTAGGTATAATTGTTCTATCCAATTTATCATTTCAATTTCATAGTCTAATATTTTTTCTAATATTATTCTCTTAATATCTATAATTTCTATATTTCTAAGTATATATAAGATTAATATTTTAAGATTATCTATCATTTAAAGTTGGTTAAATACTTTATTATAATACTTTTTAGTTTTTAGTTTTAATCTCATTAATCCTTCTATATTTTCACTGAGAAATTGTATACATTTTATATTTTTAGTCCTCATATATTCATCTAAATTTTTTTTCATTTGTTTTTCTGTTGATTGTATATTTTTCATATTCATTTTCCAAAATTCCAAATACACATAATTTATCATGGTTGATATATAGGTTTGGTATATAAGCATTTGTAAGAGTAGTTAGGTAAGTGTGATATATAATTTACTCTAGTCATAAAATATTTATCAAATATTTTTTCTAATATGATGTTTCTTATATCTGTAATTTCTACATCTTTAAGTATATATAAAACAAGTATTTTAAATTTATCTACCATTTCGTCAGGTAAATAAGTATTCATTCTTCATATGATGCTTTTTCAAAATATTCCCTTCAATCATACACATAACAAAATATGATCATTTTAGATTACTATTTACTAGATTATTCTTAAATAACATATTCTTCGGTCACTATTAACATGGTAATCTGGATACTTTTCCCTTAAATAGCGCCTCTACTCTGGCTACTCCCCTATCACAGCTTTCTTGCCTCACCGATTTCACCTTTAGGATGACATAGTTGTTAGAGATTTTTCTCCTTTTCCACTTTGCTAATAAACTTCTTAACATGCTATTTTTTCGAATAATTCTACTATAAAGCAACTAACATGAACTTATTTTATCATATCATGATTGTTAGAAATTTATGAATTTAGCTATTCATAATAGAAAATGAATATACCTGTTCTGGT